>NC_056725.1:754486518-754791518 GCF_019279795.1 Protopterus annectens | reverse complement strand
GTAGTGGGCTATACTGCTTCACACCCTGAGGTGTTGATTCTATCCTCAGCTGAAGTCGAGAAAGTGGCAAATTACTCTATTAGAAAGTTTCAGTAGGGTAAGTTTCCCAACAGAAATACTGACAGATATTAATTGCCAGTTTCAAGTCAGACACATTGGACTGTTTGTGGAAGCATTGTGGGGGAAAAGCATTTAAAGACTACCCCTTGCCATCCATAGACCAGTGGCCTGGTCAAAAGGTTTAATTACACTAAAGACCATGTTGGGAGCATTCACTAAGCACTTCAAGTGGGAATGGGAGAAGTACTAGTCTCATCTCCTCTTCACATTAAGAGAGGTACCCCAGGAATCCACAAGATTTTCATCCTTTAATTAATATATGGTAAGGTATGGGGAGAGGGGGACCTCGATTTAAATTGTGGTGAGTGAGAAAGCATTGTTATTTCCATAGCGAATCTGCTAAGAGATGTGTTTTAAACTTTAGAATCAGGCTTAAGGAACTCATGAGCAAAGATCGTTTGCAGATCATTTGTTTTATTAATGATGTTTTATTGGGAATGTGGAATAATACTTGCTTTAAATAAAGAATGATTGTAGGCAGTCTTTAAAATGTTTTCTAATGCATAATGAATCTGTTTTGTTAGTGTATACAAATAGGCTAATGTTATTTTAGGCTCCAAATTTACTTTGTGATATAATGGAGCTAAACTGGTATAAATCATAACGCTGCATTCTGATATACCATAACAAATAACACTTTGTGCAAGATTTGATTTGCTGTGTAAATTAATTCAGCCAACGGTATGCAGTTTCATTAGTTACTTATGCATGCCTTGTGCTACACAATGCTAGGGAGTATTTATATGCTGCAGGCATAACATGATAAAAGTGGTTTGACTACACTTTTGTTTCAGGGAGGAACAATAAACGGATTTTAAATAAATTCATTTTGTGTGACATTAAATTGCTGTCAGAATAAAAACAAGATACATACACAGCCACCATTAAAGAGTAACATATCCCACAGGAAATAAACAAGCAAACAAACAAATAAATAACTAAGTGAGCTTTTATCAAACATAATAGCTTCAAATATACGTTATATAATCAGTGAATGGTGATTATGCTCTGCACTGCAACCTGCCATTTACTTTTGCTCTGCAGTTTCACTGTAAGATGCGCTATAAATCCTAAAGATTTCTTTCTGTTCTAAATGCTGTATAATACATGCTGATAACAGTTCAAGCTAAGGGCAAATGCACTCCTGCGTACCAGAATCAGTTTTAAAATAGAGGAGCTACTGGAGATATTCAAGCAGTTAGGTGAGCCTCATAAATAAAGAGGCTAAAACACACAATATGGTTTTCAGTATAGCCCCACATTCCCCCTGCTGTGTTTGACAAAATGCATAATGCATAAGGAGAGGTTCTATTCCCAGGTCATTTGGGCTATAATTCATGAAAACACAGTAAAACTATTTCAGTAGGAATCCCAGATCCACTCTGAAATATTATAAATATATATTCTGACATGGAATTCACCAAAATGTTAGTATTAAACTGATAATAACCAACACTTAAAGTGACCTAGTTTTACAGATGTAGCTTTAGATTTGTAAAGATAAAAAAAAAAATAGTTCCGAGTACATTTTATGGTAAACTGAGATCCCATACTTTAGAGGGCTGTGCCTCATTATGTTACCATTAGGGGAGAGGTATACACCCTGTCTGCACTGGCCTTAACCTAAAGGAATGTTTTTTTTTTTGTGTTTGTGTGTGTGTTCGTTTGTGCTTGTGTGCATGTACACACATATCAGTTATTCACACATACACACAGACACTCACACAGAAACATAGCCATTCTTAATGTCTCCACAGAGCACAAAATAGAGCTTTCTCATATAGTTTAAACTACATTTGGCTGTGATGGACTAGCTGCATGGTGTACTGTTGGGAAAGGGTGGAAATGAGTGTCTACTTCACCAGTTCTCCTGGAAGAAATGTATTAATGCACTATGGATGTAGGTGCTGCACCTAGAAAGGGCCAAACACTGCAGCTCTGGATTTGGGGATTGTGAGCCCTACATACCTATAGTGTAGCTGGACATCACAAGGATGTGGTAGCACAAACTCACAATGTGCCTCACACAGACAGCATTGCATCTTGCTTTTTAGACAACTGGAGGGTAACTGGGGTAGAAACATACAGAAAAAGTGTCTGGGTCATGGTCATGAGTCCTACTTCTCACACCCCTCTTCCAGTCTTCTAGGATACTGGACTTGGGAGGAATGGAGAGGTCAGTAAATTACTGTGGGGGGGTTTCATGGTTGTAGTAGGGAAACTGAGGTCAAAACAATGATAACAAAGCTGCATTCATCTGATTACCATCAATAGTTCTGTTACTGATGAGTTGGGATGAGATCAGCTTTCAGTTCTGTCTTAGCATGTTGTACTTCTGTAATGCTCCAGAGCTACCCAGCACAAATGGTATCAATAAACAGCCTAGTGACATACAACCACAGAATCCTGTATGGTGAACTGTGACATGGTAAAACATTTATCAAAGTGGTACCAAGACGATAAAGAAACAGACAATGCACACTTTAGAATGTATGAAAATGCGATGTATATGAATTATGATTTGTGCAAAACGGGAAGAAATATTTCATGGAAAGATTGATTCATCTTGTCCCTTTTGTGTAACAGTATTTGAAGGTAACATTTAGGTTAAACAAAACAACAGGAAGCCAGTACAACTGTAATGCATGGAGCACACTGAAAGCACTCTGAAATCAAGAGAAAAACAGCCTTGTTGTAGTGAGGTTCGTACATAATAACCTTGCTGCAACAACCTTGTTATTGTAAGATTCATAGGTATGAACCCCACTGTTAAAACTACAGGAAAATCAAGCTACCTCCCACAGTGCAGCCAACAAGGAATTGGATAGGAATAAAAAAACAAAACAGCTTTAATATCTGTGATACACTGCACTGAATGATGTCCTGAGGTGAACAGCACCACTAATCACCCAATAGATTTAAGAGTTATTTCACACTTCATGCTGAACCTTTTCTAAGTGGTAGTATACTGTGTAGCTAAAAGCTGGTCTCCAGTCATAACCTTTAGATATATATTCTTGAACTGACTTAAGCAATCCACCTCTCAATCTTTAATCTAAAGAAGGATTTCTTGAATTCATTTTTCAAACACATAGCAACTTGATTGTGATTGGAGGCAGAGTTATAACCGTTATAACCTTAACATATTTTTATTTATTTATTTTTATTTTGTTTTGTTTACTGGGAAAATCAGACTGGCTTTAGCTAAACCCCTTTTCAGTGGAGGCCCATGGAGAAAAGCTCCTCAGATTTTTTACAATTCTCAAAATTAGACATAGAATGACAGAGTGCATGATATTTTAAAAAGTATGCATACATTTGCTGAGTACATGAATACATGTACATGAGTACATGAAGTATGAATAGGACATGCTGGAGGGATAGATTCATAACCCAGAGGCTTCCCATGCTCTGGAACAAGATCCCAGTTCATTTTAGGCAGAGCCCCTCACTGACTCTCTTCAAGAGAAATCTTGATGAGTGGATGGGAGATCGTAAGTTTACCCCAGGGGTCACATCTGTGTCACTGCTAGACAGGGGCACAGTAAACTAATTCTATTATATAAGGGGGCCTTCATTGTGTCACTACTAGACAGAGGCACAGTATTTTAAATCTATTCTGTGCATTTTTGTACCATTTCATGGGGTGGCGAAAGCCACATCACTATGGCTAAGCTTACAAATGCCTCAGGGCAGATAGCCTAGTACTAAACTATGAAACTATGAAACTATGAAACTATTTAAGCATCAGTTGTATATATATTTCGAAAGCATATCACAATATATATATATATATATATATATATATATATATATATATATATATATATATATATAAAATCTGCAAGGTGGACTTCTCAGTCTAAATCAGTTGTGTAGATTCTTTTCCATTTGGTGGAGTAGCAGGGAGAGAAAAATACTATACAGAATATAAACCTTATGAAAGACTTTTGGATTTTCCTGGTTAGGGGCTTGCCACAACCGATCACTGGTCCGCTATTGATTGGCCGTGGATTTTTATGGTATTGAGTTGCCAGCCTGGTGCCCAACTTTCACAGAAGGCACACACCCTCACACAACTACCTGCATGTCTTTAAAGTTTACTCGACAGCAGAGAAGACATGTAGACTCCACACATTTTTGTTAAAAAAAAAAGTCAATCTTCTTAGAGGCATTATATTTGTGGTTAGTGTTTAGAGCCCCAGTCTTTAGAGGAGAAAGAATGACACAGAAGGTGTTATGGATTTGTTTGATGTGTCCAAGAGAGATTCAGTGGAAAAGAGCGAAAAAGATGAAAGAGATTGGAGGAAAGGAAATAGCGCAGTATGGGAACTCTGTATTAAAGGTATAGAGTGCCTTACTGTTGATGATATTATGACTGCGGAATCTTGGCAAATGGGTTGGAGGGTAGAAGTAAGTGGTATGTACTAGGAAGGATAGTAACAGGAGTGCAGGCAGAAGAGAGGGTGAGGAGTGGATGTGAAAGAGGTAGCAGTAGGGGTGGAGGTAGAAAGTGAGTGAGTAGGAAGTCTGTGTGGGAATAGAGATAAGAAGAGAGGTGGGTGTGGGTGGGAGCAGTGAGTGGAGCTTAGGAAGAGCTATGCAGGAGTTAAAGTGGTACTGAACAAGAGAGAGGGGTAGAGAGGATTAGGGATTAGGAGTAGGCTGGCAGGCTAAGTACACAGAGTTAGAGTATGGGTGAGACCAGTTTGTATTAAAAAATAGATGGTAGTTGCAGAGCTGGCCTGTGTGAATGGAGGAGAAGACCATTTGCCCATCAGATGAGATTTTAATTTGTTTTTGAAAGAGCTGAGCTCTTGGACTGATTTCAGTGTTAAGGGGATGTGGTCCCAGGCTTTGGCCGTATTAGTTAATATAGGGAGTCTCCTGCACTGTTGTCTGATTTGGTGATCATGAAAAGAGATTTCTCTCTAGATCATAAAGCTCTCCTTCAGGAGTATGGTTGAATGATGTTGTTTAGGGATGGGTAATTTTTTTGTGTGATGTGTATGTGTTAGGTATTGTGGGAGTTCTCACCAGTTTAGCTGTTTGAATCTCAGACAGTGGTGTCCTCTGAATTGCAGGTTGGTGGCATATTTTGTTATTTTTTCTAACATTGCCCCAGTTTGTTTAGAAGTGTGACTTGAAGGTTAGTAAAAATGAATGGGGCATGTAAGAGAGATGACAGTAAGAAATTAGTGGCTGTACTGTTTCAGTGAGGTATGCTTTACATATGTGTAGGGATCCAAGTTTTTTTTTTACTTTTTTTTTTTTACATCTTGTGATATGTGGATGTCAGGTTTCAGCTACTCAGCTATGATGATGTTTAGTTCCTTGGCCTAGGTTACTTATTTGTTCCTAGTGCTGTTGGTGGAGGTTAAGACAAAAGATGCCTTTTGTTTAGAAAGTTGTTTGGGACTGGAATATTAGGTTTTTTGTGGGGTTAAGTAGGAGTTGTGAGTTACTTAACTTGACTCTGCAGAGGAGATTTTATTTATTTATTTTTTATTTATTTCCAGTTTGATGACCGGTGATGTCCACTGGGCTCAGGGAGCCCGTTTTCAGTGGAGGCCCGGGGAGTAAAGCTCCATGTTACAAAGTTTAGATACAGATACAATATAGAAAAGAAGAACAATTTACAATTATGTTTCCTGCTAGAGAGCAGGTGTAATTTCTTAGGTACATATTACCTTTAGATACAGACACAATATTATTAATGAACAATTTACAGTTACATTTCATGTTAGAGAGCAGGTGTAAATTCTTAGATACATGGTACAAATTTGATATTTACAATATGTACATGTGTGTGGTAGCCCATAGATCATAGCTAGAGAGGCTAGTAATCATAGCTGGAGAGGGATTTAGAGGTGGAGAGAGAATTATAGGACTAGGTGGGGAGAATGCAGATTGATTCTTATGTGAGGTCTTGTAGTTTTGCTATAACTTTAGCAGAGCAGGCCAATGTGGAATCATCTGCATGTTGGCTATAGTAGCAGTTTTAGCAGCTTTGTGGAGGTCATTAATGAAAAGGTTAAAAAGTACAGGTCCTAGAACTGATGCCTGTGGAACTCCAATGATTATAGGGAGGAAGGATGAGAGTCAGTTTGCCATTTTACATGTGATAGATAAGAATGTAACCAATGTAAGGAAGGTTTAGCTAGGCCAATGGAGGACAGCTTTTGTTGAAATTTCAAATGGGACACTGCATCAAACGCTTTGGACAGGTCTAAGACAAGTGCTGAGTCTATGTTACCTTCATTTCTTTGGGCATTTAATGTTTCAGTGAAGTTCAGTAGAGCAGTAGCAGTGCTGTTATATTGTCTCGAACCATGTTGTGTTGGGGAGAGAATTTTTTCTAATACATAGCTGATTATTTGCTTGTGTATGCATTTCTCTAGTATTTTTGATAAGGGTGGTAGCATAGCTATTAACCTGTAACTAGAAAATTAAGTGGATGTACTTGCTTTGTGAAGGGGTATGAAAAATGATTTTTTTTTAAATTGAAGAGACAATATGTTCAGCCAGGGATCATTTATCAGGACTGATATGGAACAGGAAATTGCTTCTGCTACTGTTTTTGGCAGATTATCTGGGGCACTGGTGGTGGGTTTTAGCTTATGGAGATGTTTTTTGATCATGGCAGTTGGAACAGGCAGAAAGAAATGTTTGAGAAATGTTTGAGGAAGTTATTAGACTGAGGGAGACAATGAGTGTTTAGTTGGATGTGTTGCCAGTCAAAGATATGACTGTTAATAAGATGGGTATTAAACTGATTAACAGTGCTATCATTTTGGCTTGGTGTTTTTGAGGTAGGTTGTGTGTCTTGTCCTGGATTTAACAGCTTATTATAAGATTGCTTGTTTTTGGTTTTGCAGTAATAGGTTTTGGGTTTTGCAGTAAAAGGTTTTCTTATCTTTGGTGATGAGACATTTAGCTTTGTTTCTTAATTGTCTCTAAACTTAAATAATCTTATCTGTCTTATTTTTTGACCAAGTTTTCATTTGTTTGTCTGTTTCATAACTTGTTTTGATTATATGGATAGCCATTCAGCTGAGTTTGTTTTCACTCTCTTCGATATAAGGGGGGTGAGGGAGTCAAGGATGCTTAGGAATACTGTGTTAAATCTTTGTACAGCATCATCTAAAGGGAGACTCCTAAGTGATTCCCAGTTCCATTGACTAAGTGTGTATCTGAACATTCCTTTAAGGATGGTGGATATTTTCCAACTCAGGACATACTGGTGAGTTCTAAGGTTGTTACTTTTTAATGCCTGACTACGTATATAGGCAGATGGTCACTTAGACTGTTTGGGAGAGCGGCATAGCATGAGGTTTTATTGAGAGAGGATGTTATTATTCAGTCCAGGGTAGACTGTCTGAGAGTAAGCTTGTTGTACCTTGGTAGAGTAGTGATGAGTTAGGTGAACTTATATAGCTGGATGTTGGTAGTTGGACTGTTGAAGTTTGTTTGCCAGATGATATGTGTTACCCAATATGATGGCTTCATATGCAATTTTTAGCAGCTATCCAACATAGCCTGTCTTCAGGTATGATAATACTATTACCTATTTGTAGGTAGATTCCTATGGTTACTATTTATTTGTGGTTATTTTGAGTAATGCTATCCAAATCTCAGACTTAGAAAAAGTTGGAATAGTTTGAGTGAACAGAGAAATCTCAGTACTTTGCTTGTGCAGTATTGACACTCCACCAGCTTTCCTTCTGATCCTATCTTGCCTTATAATGCTGTACCCAGGAGGTAGTACATCCTCATTTTATTGTATTGTGGTGCAGCCATATTTCAGGGATTATGAGAACATCTGAGGATTGAGTAGTCTTCCCATCATGCAGTCCAGGGAGTTTCTTATAAATGCTTTGCATGTTGATATGATGCAAATGGAGACCCAGGCCTGGCTGATGATTTGTCTGGAGAGTAATGCTGCCAATTTGAGAGCATTGCCTGCTGAGGGAGTAGAGCCAGGACATGAGTGAACTTCACCACTTAATTTTATTGATATGCACATATAATCTTTTGGGTATAACTTTTTTGTTTGGGTTTAGGCTTAGAGTCATGATAAAGTAAGAATTGTTGCTGTTTTAGGCAGATGTATTGAACAGATGGATATACATGGTCTGACATAGATATGGGGAGATGACAACAAAGGAGTAGTTATGGCAAGAGAGTTTTGCAGAATGGTAGTAGTGTTGGAGTGTGTATATTGGATACAGACAGGATGTTATGCATGTTAGAATGAAGAGAGCTTGGAATATTGACAGTTGTAGTGCAATGTGTGTAGTCTGGTTAAGGAGTAGATGCAAACAATGTCTATTACCACATGCAGTAATGAGTAAAGGAAAGGAAGTCTAGAAAAGTGTTACTAGCCATGTGAGAGGGAAATAAGTTAGATGTTTGTGAGGGTGTTAGTGTTTACTTCTATGTGATAGTGCAGTGAGAATTTGTTATAGGAGTGGGCCTGCAGGCATGAGAGAAGGTTGATGCAGATGGTTATGGCTAGTTATTTTGAACAACTTCTATAAGCAAAGAATGTGGGTGCAGTACTGGTAAGGGTGAGCGTAGAAGTAGCTGTTATGAGTAGTCATATAATTTTCTGTCTGAGGGAGTGAAGAGAGAGAGAGAGAGAGAGATAGTCATGTATGTGCTGGTAGAGTGGAAGTTTACTTTAAGGGGGGAGTGGTGGGTAGGAGAAGAGCTGGAGGAGGAGGAAAAGTATGAAAGTAATGCCATGGGGGTGGCTGGGGAAATGGGAGTGTGAGATAAGCAAAGTATGTTACAGAAAAGCATGCACAGACATATGTTAATCTGCACACACAAAGTTAAGATCCCCAAACAGATCCAGAATGGTATTTAGTTAGCCAAATTTAGTAAGAGTTACAAATAAAAATGGAGCACCTTTGCTGTGTTTAGCTGTGATATAGTACAGTAAAATTGTGTTAAACTAGGTGGTATATGAGCAGCATAAAGCAACAGCCAAAGTCAGGAATATACCTCATGTTATCATATACAGGAGGCAACATCAGGTGGAGTTCCCACAGCCTGAGGCTAACCAAGTTATACTAGCCTATTTTTTTGTTGTTGGATTATGGAAGCAGTAGCACATGCTTAGTTATTTTATTTTTGTATGAGGAGAACAGCTGTCCTTCTTTGCAGATCTGGGGGGGGGGGGTGCTGCACATTTCCAGGCCTTAAGAAGCCAACTGAGATGTTTGCAGGTGGAAACAATTGTGGACCTACAGAAAAGAAAGCAAACAGGATGAAACTCATGCAATATTTACTGGACTTAGAGAAAGAAGAGAGACATGGACCAAGAAGAAAAATATAATTCCAATGTATGGTACCACAAAAAACAATTTGTATATCAAAAACCACACTGGAGTATGGAGAAAAAATAGCTCTGTGTAAAGGAAAAAAGTTCAAACCAAGCCATATAGCACTTTTAGATATGAAGCAGTAAAATTAACATTTATTAAATTTAACAAATTTGAGCCACAACTCACATGAAATCTACAAGTCCTTCTTTCATTGAAGCCTGTTCTTCCCTCAGTTCTGATTCGGAAGTGTTTGATTCTGGGGTGATAAGTTTTTTGGGCTGCTCAGTCATCTTAAATTCATTGCATCCAGGAGGGTATAATGGTATTTCCTTGACCACCTTAACTATGCACTCACTTTCAAAAGGATTCACCAGTCCGACTGACTGTTTTTTATTGTCTCCTTCCTGGTAGCTTGCATCATCACTTGCAGGACCAATCAGATCATTTGTAGAGCTCTGCACCTCTTCAGAATGGACTGCTCCTCTAATAAATTAAACCATTTTTTTGAATTCGTTAAAAGTCTCTCTTAAAGGTAAAGCTGTTTTAGACTCAGGATTCTCGATTGCTCATAATTTTTTTCTGTTTGTGCATTACTGCCGTTCTTTCATACCTTTCCACTACAGTAAAAATATTGTTGTACTCTGGTTTAAACTCAACCAGTGTGGCAAGAATTTTTGTAGCTTAAAAAACAACAGAAGAAGAAAAAACAAATTTCATTTTTGTAACTTGTTCATCTGTTACTGTAATGTTGTCCTTCAGAACATGTAATTGTTTCAAATTGTTTTTCATGAGAAATCTTAGAAATTTCAAACCAGCATTGTTCCTTTACACAGTGTTAATTTAGGCAGTACATTGTTAGAGCTAAAATATTACAAAAGGAAATTAAATTTACATTATTTGCTACAAGATGTTAATGTTTGAAATAGTTTTGAAATTACCTTTGAGTTTTTTTCTTCTTTCTCCAGTGTGCTTTTTGATAAAAAAGAGAGGCATATTGACAACTCAGAGTTAGAAGAAAAAAAAGGCAGTAAATTACTCTTTAGTAATTACTATGAGGAAAGGCACAAATATTACAATAATTAAATACATTATGTCATACTCTATATCTGTTATTAAACTAAGTATAGGTAAACAATGAAAAGCACATTTTTTCAAGCACACAAAGAGTGAACTGATAAAAAATATCTAAACTTTATTAAGCAAATTATAAAAATAAGCATATTTAACTGCGTTGGTGGTACTGCGGTAGCGTTGTCGCCTCACAGTAAGACGTAATCCTGTTCGATTCTCAGCTAGACCGTCTTCTGTGTGGAGACATGCGTGAATGGGTGTACCTTCATTGAAGGTTGTGCATCAGGGCCGGCAACTCGGCACGTAAAAATCTACTGCCAATCCTTAGCGGACCGGAGTTCCGCTGTGGCGACCCCTAACCGGGAAAAGCCGAAAGACACAACAACATAAAATAAGCATATTTCAAGGAGGAGTAGATAAGATGAAAGAAGAGAGGAATGAGATTATGAAGTAGAAGGAGCAGGACATAAACACCACTGTAAAGAATTAAGAAATATAGTACTAAGTAACAATCGATATGAATGAATCAGTTATATGTTATCATGTAGAGACAATTTGTAATCAGTAGAGAACAATGTAATTGCATAAAAAATTCAGAGTATGATTGAATGTCAGCAATAAAGATATTCCTGGGTATTCTTTGTTGACCGTGTTTGTCCCATTAGGCTAGTAGCTTCTTTTCAGGGGAGATGTGAGGTGGTATTTATACCACTGGGGAAATTTGGCCAGGGCATGGTGGAATTTACCCTACTCATTATTGTGGAAAACATTTTCCAGGAGCACTTCCTGTTTCCATTCAAGGAGCAGAGGTGACCCAGAGAAATAGGGAGGCAGAAGGAGAGAAAATGAGATGATGGGATGGTGAGAGATATGGAGGAGAAAGCAAGTATCAAGACTGGGGAATGTGTGTAGGAGTCGGAGGAGATGTTTCACAGAAATCTGTTTGATGGAGATGAGTCAGCAAATGAAGGATGTATAATAACAACCCTCCAGTTGGGAGAGTTGTGGGACGATTTACTTAAAGAAATGGTGGTGCAGAATGAGTCAAAATATGAAGGGGATGTTTCCTGGTGGGGTCATTATGGAGAAAGTACAAAAGGAGGATGCAGAGAGAATCTTGTAGAATAGTGGCGAGATGGAAAAGAAAACATATGCAGAGAAAGTAAAAGATGGCAAAAGTGGAGTAGCAGAAAAGATGGCAGAAGAAAGTGAAAAGCAGAAGTATGTGGTAAGGACAAAGAATTGGACAGGTATGACATGTGGGACAATGCAGTAGCTCTTTGGGGTGTAAGAGTTCATGAGGTAAGAGCATTTATTCTTATTAACAGACATTTTATGACATCATATTTGTTTTAGCAATGGAAAATTTTGTTGGATGATATGAAAAAAAGAAAGCCTGTAACCCATAAATCTTTATGTGATAAAAGCAGTTAGCAGAGAAACAAGAGAAAATTCTTGTGCAATTTTGAACAGAAGTAGAAAGAGAGACTTTGAAAGGCATTTGAAAAGTTTATGTAAAGAAGTACTGGACTCACCAAGAGGGTAGGAACTCATCCTTGTAGAAACTGTAATTTGTCTCAGTCTTTTGAAACTACTGATAGATTTGAGCATCCTGAGACCAAGCATGTCTATAAATTTAACTTTTTTGACTGCCAACAATCCGTTGTATGGCAGAATGACATATCACCCCAACTACCTGTCTCCATAGGGGTTCCCCAAGGATCCATCCTTGGACCCCTACTCTTCTCTGTTTACACCAATAATCTAGCCTCTGCCACCAAACATGGCACACTCATACAATACGCAGATGACTCAACCATCATCTGCTCAGCCCAGTCCCTACCCAAACTGCAAAAGTCACACAGGAAGCCTTTTCCTCTGTTGAAACTTGGTTATCCGATGCCCAATTAATACTCAACCCAAACAAAACTAAACTACTCATCTTCCAACCCACCAAATATACTCAAAACAACTCTCACTTTAACATCACTGCAAAAGACAACACCACTATATACCCAACTGAACACACCAAATTGCTAGGAGTGGAAATAGACAATAAACTAAAATTTGACATTCACATATCCATGACCATAAAAAAAGTCCACAAAAAACTAGGAGAGTTATACAGAAATAAGCAACTTCTCACCAAAGCAGCAAAGATTTCAATAGCAAATTCCCACCTTATCTCCACCCTACTTTATGCCTCTCCAATATATACCAACCTAAGGCAATGCGATCTGAACAAGCTGGAGACCTGCTACAACAAAATCATCAAATTTGCCACAGGGGCATCCTACTGTAGTCACCACTGTCTCTCACTTGCTGAACTGGGCTGGCTTGAACTCCCTCACCTCCTTCAATGGTATCAACTCGCACTCTCCCACAAACTAGTAAACCATCCACTAAAAGTTCCATCCCTCCAGAATCTACTCCAACCCTATTGCACCACCAGACCACTAAGATCCAGCAACAAAAATCACTTGGAGATCACTAAAGCCAATAACTCTGCTGGTGAAGCACTATTCTCTTGCACCATAGCCAAATTATGGAACTCCCTCCCACCCACAATTACCTCCATACCATCATGCCCCCACTTCAAAACTTTACTAAAAGCGCACCTAAAAACATGCTGGCTATGCCCTTGCAACTTCCACTGTACTATCACCCACCCCATCCAACCACTACCTTTCTTTCCACTCCACTAACTACCTTGATTATAGCAACTTCAGATGCTCATAAACCTAGTACTTATTATACAGCAGGAACTTCTTATTGTAACATTTGTTAATATCTGTTATGTACTTCACAGATAAAGATTCTAGTTGTCTACTGATGTACTATGTTCTTCATCTGTAAATATGTTGTAAGTAATTGCTATGTTAAATTGTTAATCGCTATGTAATCCAGTGTAACTACTGTCTGTTTATTTTAACTGTGGAGCTTTTCTCCTCGGGCCTCCACTGAAAATGGACCTACGTCCAGTCGGACACTCCCGGTCAACAAATGTAAATAAATAAATAAATAAATAAATAAATAACTGTAAGAGCTGTAATCTTGTGAATTTAGTGAGCTGCACTACTCGTAAAGGTTTCTATGTTGGTAAAACTAACAGAGCACTGAAAGACTGTATAAGTAAACACATTTATGACGTGTCTAGAAGTGATGAAAGGAATGCATTGTCAAAACATATTCTGGCCACTGGAGATACTCATAAGTTTAAGTTTCTTGTGCTAAACTTCTTAATGTCAGCATTAGAGGGGGTGATGTTAAAACAAAAACAGAATGTATTGAGACTAAATGGATCTTAGAATTACAAAGTGACAGAGGGAAGGGATTAAATGACTATGTTCCTTTAAGATCACTGCTAAGGTCATGTGACCTTAAGATGTAGTTTTGAAACTTTGTGTATTTAAGGAGCATTCTATACCTGTTTTATTAGATCTGAAGAAGCACATGGGTAGGTGTGAAAGCACTTGTCTTTTTATATTTGTTTTTAACATTTTTTTATGCTGTTTTATTAAATTTTGGAACTGCATTTTCTCTGGATTCTGTGGTGCTGACTGGTTATTCTTTTACTTGGTTCAATATAATCATGTATCCCCAAGGATCAGTCCTTGAACCCTTACTAGTAACCATTTTGCCATACCCCAAGCATGTCAATCAACCGAATATTGAAAGTACCCTGATAACACTGACTTGTATTTTGCACTACAAAGGCAATTTAAAGGAACTAATGATAATGTACATTCTATATCTGGACTTAAATTGGACTAAAAAAGATCAAAGTTATTGTCTTCTACTGAGGTCAAAAGCAACCCAATGATGTCAACTCTGTCACGATAGTCTGCAATGATAAAAATCACCTAGAAATGGCCCCCATCTTCAAGTTGGTAGGTGTTACACTTGACACCTCCCTGAATTCAACCATCCCATTACCTGAAATATTCATCTGAGCATTTACAAATTAGATTAACTTTAGTATGTATAGCTCCTCATCCCACAATCTTGAATAACTTTTACCACTTCATTATTTCTGCTGCTTTACCCTAGTCAATAAACATTGCCTCTCTCTCTCTCTCTCAGATAAACTTGCACAGGCATATCACCACATGCATTTTGTATCTGATCATTCACAAAGAGCTCACTAAATCCCAAAACCTGACTAGAAATCAACAGCAAAATCTCCTTTTCTTCAGTGAAACTCATTTCTCCACCATTTGAACAAATGTCATCCACTACAAACATTCATTCACTTCTTTAACTCGTCACAGGAACATGCACAGACTGGAACCAACAAATCCTGCAATGCTAAGTGAATGATACCTGGGAGCAACAAAATATATTTTACTTTATGAGTTTAAAGCTTTCATTCCACGTATACTAAGAACTTCATCAGAACTACCATTTCTTTAAAACTGCACACTTAAATACCAAACCACTACTATCAAATGCTATAAAATGTCCAATACAAATACTACATTAACTAAAACAATCAATTAACATTAAAGTGTTTCAATTTAAAAACACAATTCATTGATATTGAATCATGTAACCCTGGATGACAAGTTGCATTGAACTTGAGCTGCCATTTCAGCTCACACTTAAAATGTTCATCAAGCATATATCATCAAGCAACTTTTAAATATTTGCTCTATAACCACAAACCCAAACTTGTGTATTTTAAAGTCTTGTATATGCCTATATAATGCATTTGTTGTTTTTCCATTGCTAATGTCCAAAACGTGTTCATAGATTCTATCCTCAATTTCCTATCAGTCTTCCCTACATAAAATGCAAGGCATGAATCACAAGTAGCTAAATATTCCACTTGCTTCATATTACAAGAGTAATATCCTTTGATATTAAAAGTTTTGTCCCTAACTTTAAAGGCATTAGTCTTTGTCACATAAGGGCATTGAGCACATCACTCACACTTATTTATGCCTGGCATTTTGTTGTTGGATTTTGCCCCGGAAGCTTTATTTGGTTCTAACAAATCCTTAAAGCATTTATTTTTTTCTATAAACAATATATGGTTTGCCACCCATTTTGTTCAAAATAGAACTGTCCAACCTGAAAGTAGTCCAATTTTTAATCAAGCATTCACCTATCACCCTACTATTGATAGTGAATGTAGTAATAAATAACTTATTATTGTTGGACCCACCTTTTCTATATGTTATATTTTTTGTAACTACCTGACCATTAATATTACTTAACCTATCACCATTTAAAATGGGAACATAAAAAACATTTTGTCTTTTACTCAGGACTTCATCCCTAATATCAGTTAAAATTTTCAATGGATAACCTCCAATTAAAATTCTTCCCAGTGGAGAACTACTTTGTGGATACTTTTACTTTGATATGATTTTTTTGGTAATAAACTACAGATGTCTGGAAGTATCAGTATGATTGTACATCCATAAAATCATACACTTAACCATTCTTCTAAGTGGAAAAATATGTATTTTTCCATTTATATAATTACAAGACAGGCTTGATTACTGTCTACTACATACAAGCGATAAACAGAAACTAGCATAACAGCTACCTTAAAAATAAGAAACACACACACACACACACACACACACACACACATATATATATATATATATATATATATATATATATATATATATATGCATGTATATGACATCTTGCCTATGAAAACTAAAATGGAATATGTGCCTTGAAGTGTGTGGGAAGGGGCTTGTATTTGTAAAATTCTCACAGCACTTTAATCGGGAAATTAATTATATCAGTCTGATACTGAGAAGTTAATTACCAATTTCATCATCCTCATCAGCCCCCTTTTTCCCATTTTTTTTTCTACATGGGGTTGGGGTATTGTGTTAACTGTCACCAACTCTTTCGATTCAGTGCCACACTCATGCCTTCTTCAACACTCATGCCTGACTGTCACAGATCTTGTTTCACACAATCCATTCACCTCTTTTCTAGACATCCTCACTTCCTCTTACCTTCTTCCTGTCTGTCCCAAATCTTCCTCACCAGATTATCTTCTGCTTTTCTGCACATGTGCTCAAACTACCTTAATCTGTTCTATTTGATATTTTCTGCAATTGGAGCTACTTTGGCTTCTGCTCTTATGTCCTCATTTCTTCGTCTGTCCCACAGTGTGCATCCTACCACCCTTCTCAGGCACTTCATTTCCATCACCTCTTGTTTCTTTAACTGTTCTGCCTTTACTGCCCAGTTTTCTGTACCATACATTTGTACTGGTCATGCCACTGTCTTGTACACCTTACTTTTTAGCTTCTTTGGCATTCTTCTGTCATAGACTACACCTGATACTCTATGCCAGTTGGCTGTAGCCCCTCTGATTCTAGCTTTGACCTCTTCATTCAGACTATCCTTCTCCTCAACCACCCCTCCCAGATACTTGAATCTATTTACCTGTTCCACTATCTTCCCTTCTATCTCTATTGCCAGTGTCTTCTGATTTCCCCAATTTGCTGACATTACCACCATCTTATCTGTGCTTAGTTTCATCCCATGTGCCATCAGATTTGCATTCCATTCTCAAGTCCTTGCTCAGAGTCTGTCTGTACTGCCACATCATCTGCATACAGCAGCTTTGTTGATCTGTCCCCTCCAACCTGTTTGCTAATGTAGTCCATCACCAGTATGAACAGCAGTGGGCTCAGAGCTGAACCCTGGTGTACACCCACTCCCATTGGGAACCTCTGTGATGCTGAACACTGTTCATACTTGAGTCACTGGGTCCTTGTCCATAGCCTGCACTAATTCTACCAATGTTTCTGGGACTTCAAACCACTGCAGTACTGCCCAGATCAGCTTTCTTGGGACCTTGTCATATGCTTTCTCCAAGTCTAGGAATGCCCAGTTGGACACTCTCCTCATCTCTAGCTTCTTCTCAAGTATCTGTCTCAATGCAAACATCGGGTCAGTTGTGCTCCATTCTGATCTGAATCCGAACTGCTCATCTCCCATCTTACATTCTACTATTCTGCATATCAATTTATCAATCACCCTCTCCAGAATTTTCATGCAATGTGGCAGGAGTTTGATGCCTCTGTACTGTCCACAGTTGTGGATGTTCCCTTTGTTCTTGTACACTGGCATGAGTATGCTTATTCTCCAGTTATCTGGGATACACCTTTCTCTCCACACTGGTATTAGTACCCTCAAGAGCCACTTCTCCCCATCTCACCCAGCATCTTTATCCTATCTGCTGTGACCTCATTTGAGCCTGCTGCTTTCCCTGACTTCATTTTCCTTAGTGCTGTTCTTACTTCTTCTAGGGTGGGCTCCTCCTCTTCTCTTATTGTAGGCTGTTTCTGGGGCAGTACAACTTCTGTGGGGTTTTCTTCATTCAGAAGCTGCTGTAAGTACTCTTTCCATCTGCCTTGGATGTCCTGTGGACTGGTGAGCAGGTTGTTGCTGGCATCCCTTATGAAGGGTGTCTGACTATCTTCTTTATCTTTCTGTCTTTGCCTTGCAACCTAATATAGTTTTGTTGTGCCCCTTACTGAGTCACTTTCCAGAAGTTGGTAGAGGGCCTCCAATGCCCTATTAGTTGCTATAGAAACTTCTTTCTTAGCTTCTTTGTTAGCCAACCAGTAGTCCTTCCTAGCCTGGTCAGTATTTTCTATCTCCCACTTCTTTCTGCACTCCTTCTTTCTTTTGATGACCTTCTGGACTTCTGCATTCCAACACCAGCTTTCTTTATGTACATTATTTCCATACCTGGCTCAGCAACATATCTTTTCTGTAGTTCTAACACATGCTGTTTTTAGTCGCTGCCACTCTTCAACTCCACCTATTTCCTCCTCTTCTTGGGGTGCTAGAGCCCTGAGTAATTCCTTGAACTGCTGTACTTTCTCTCTCGTCAACTTCCAGGTCTTCAGCCTGGTCTCTGTTGACCTTAGAGCCTTCTCTGACCACCGCTTGCAGCTGATTGTGGCAACTAATGGTTTATGCTGTGGGTTGACTGTTTCACTGGGGATGACTTTGCAATCATGGATTCTACCCCAGTGCCTTTTCCTTACTAGGAAGAAGTCTACCTGCATGTTCACTGCTCTTGTATGTGATCTTGTGACTGTCTCTTTCTGAACCATGTGTTGGCTACTATCAAGCCATTTGTCAGACAGAAGTCTAGAATGGCTTCTCCTTCTTTATTTCTGTTGTCCACCCATGTGGACCCAGGCAGTCCTTATATCTTGTTATGTCTGTCTCAGTATATGCATTCAAGTCACCCATTATCAACATCAATTCATGCTGTCCTGCTTTATCCTGCAACTGTTGTCTGAATGCAATCTTTTCCTCATGATCACTACTCTGCTGTGGGGCATAGAATGACATTATGAATACTGCCCTATCATTATTACACTAGAGTCTGATTGTCATGAGTCTGTCATTAATTCTGATGATATCCCTAACTGCCTCCTGAAGCCTCTCTCTCACCACAATTCCTATACCATTTCTAGCCTGTCCCACTGAGTAGTAGAGTCTGGATCCCAGACCAAGTGGCTTTGCTGCACTGCCCTTCCATCTCATCTCTTGGATACATAGGATGTTCAGCCTCCTCCATATCATGTCATCCACTTCCAAGTGTGCGCACTGTCAGTGAACCTACATTAAGCATAGCAATTCTCAGGTCATGTTTGGCAGGTTGGTTGGTTTTATGTCCAGCTTTCACTCAACAGAGCTATCCCCAGTAACCCAGGCTGGGAAACTAGACACCAGCCAGCCATTAGCAAGGGTCCCTGGTGTGGGTCAAAGTAGGCTGGATCCTCAACCCACTTATCACCAGTAACTACCCATGCCCATTTTTGGCGAAATTAGTCAACATGACCAAATCACCTAGAGACATATTTTTCACCATTGAGTGGCTAGCTCTGCCACAGCATGCAGTCTGTGATCTGTGTGCTCCTATCTTGAGGATACTGTGCACCACAGTAGATGCCCAAAGCAGTTCATCTGTACAACTCTTCCCCCTATAGGGCACTATGTAGAGTCTGTGCTGCTGCTGCCCATAGCTCCATTCATTGATGAGTTTGAGAAGGAAACACTCAGCATGTTTTTTGGACATGGGAGAAACCCCACTGAGACACAGGGAGGACATGCAAACTCCAAACTGTCATTAGTCAGAGGTCAGAATCAAACGTTGTACCTTGTACATGGGAGGTGAAGACCTTAACCATTAAGCCATCTGGTCCAAGTTACCAATTTGGTTGCTTATAAAAGGAGTCTGTTTGACAAAGGTAAATCAGGAAGTGGTTCCTCCACTGGGGATTTATCTCTGGGTAAAGCAGTCTTTATCTGATGATGTGGGATTCCTAACAATGGATGCCACAATGAGGACATATAGTGTATTTAGTCTGAGACAGGCTCAGGTGAAGGCTTTCTGTTTGGTGAAGCTGAAATGAAAGACTGGTGTCATATATCTCAGCTTGTAGACAGTGAAAATCTGGACAATTGCTCTCATCAAAAATCTGGAAACTAAGTAGCATAGCATTTACATACTTAATAGTATAACTTCTGCTAATTCCAGAAGGATTGTGGGATATCAACAATAATGCAGACTAACACAAATTAAAAAAAAACAGAGAGGGATAAATGCTAAAAAATACATTTTACTAAGAGACAGATGATTTATGACACTGGACAGAAATGGAAGTGGGTGGGGAATTCAAGATAAGTCTATAGAAAACTACCTTAAATGGGTTCAGTGCAAAATTCAATATTTTCCTGCAAACAGTTGAGAGATATTTTGGTGCAGTAGCAACCAGCAAGCCATGCTAATAAATCACTTTGCCATTTAACACAAACAAAGTAGTAAAATCTTACTATTACACATGCAGTGGAAAAATGAAGGTAATTGAGTAAGTAACAGTATGTTGGAATTTTACTAAATATGACCCCGGGGATGCAATAAACTCTGTGTAGGGTTAGTGTGAAGACTACACACAGTTTATGTGTTAGCAAACTGCGTATGCATGCCACATATTGAGCTTACATGGATACAAATGAGGTTTCCTGGCAAGCAACAGTGTTGCTGGCTAGGAAACTTTGTGAAGCGGGGCAAACACTTTCAGAGAAGTAGACATGTTTAGCTATGGGTAAACTAGTTCTGCATGATTATGCAGACAGCCACAATGACTACTAGGGTTTAATTTAAGGCAATGAATACAGTTATGACACATTATAGGAAAGTATAGTCAGTGCAGAGTACAGTAGAAACATGTTTTATGCATACTGAAATAAATGTTTGGTGGTGATCATTGAAGGGAACTTAGACTGCTTTATAAATACACTATTCCGGGGATGTGTGTGTATTGAAAAGAGCAACACACATAAATGGTAGGAATGAAGAAAGGGGACGAGAACAAGTGAAACATGATTATGTAGTCAAGATAAGGGCATGTCAATGTATGTACACCACCAAGACACAGTTGTAGCATGAACATTAATCACGCATCTACATAATACAGTATGTACTACTAGTTACACCTCCTGTATGGGTATAGTCATATTATCACACAGTTATTGTATATTATGTGACTGTCACACAAGGTTACATGCCAATGGAGATGATTGCTTGTGATATAAGCACTAATATGATCACTGGAGAGGACATTTAGCAAAGACGGTATGTACAAAAGGGGGTATGTGCATATTGTGAAGATGTGCAGAATTAGTTGCTGTAATATGAATGTAATCACAGCATAGGTCTCAACCAATCAGGACACATAACAACAGGCTCATGGACAACAGTAGACAGCAGCATGCACAGTGGTGGACAATATCATAATAATACCACCATTAATCTATATCATTGACATAAACTATGTGATTGTGACTTATACATGTTCTGCTTGAACACACATGTACAACTGTAATGATTATTCAGTTAGGGTAATCAAGCACACCTTCTTCTAAAATTAACACTTTTGGAGGTATTTAAAAGGGACAATGTTAGACCTGTAGTTTACATTACGAGGAATCCTGGCTAGTTGAGAGGTGTGCATGACATATATATGTCAGAATCCACATTTGCAAGAATGCAACCCATGCCATCAATGTTGTCAATGAGCAAAGTATTTACTGGATGCATCACAGTAACACGTATCACACATGCATCTTGTATAACACCTTGAAGGGAAGTCTGAACTGTCAACTCCTAATGGTTATACATCACAAAGAATACTTAGAATAATTATGTATGACCATAAAGATGCACAGGAGCTCACTGTGGCAAAGGTGATACATTTGTATAAATAATTTCTGGAAGATGTGTGGTGAGATACCTGCAAAAGGGTACATTGTACTCAATTATTGGTGTGATGAGGGCTGAGAACAGTTGGACTATAATGTCCTTTGATGTGGATTCCTGGCCTACCCATACCTAGGAGTTGTGCTACATACAAGGGATTTGTCACCTCTGTGGGCACATACTGGTGAAAGTTCTGCTTACTATCTACCTGAGTACCCAGGTCATGTACCACTTGGTCTGCTCATAGGGGTGTACTGTCTATATTGTAATTAGCTTGTGTATTTGTTTTCATAAAGAAACTATTCATGAATTTTGTTCATCTACTGTCTCCATGTATCAGGAAATAATCAGTTTTGTGTGTTAATGCTTCCTGCATTATACGAGTACCATTCTTGGATTCAATGATTATCCACAATTTGCAGTCATCCACAAAGCTGTGTAGACAAAGGATGTGCAAGTTTGTCTTGATTTCTGAGACTTAAACACTGAACAGGAAAGGGCCTAGTGCAGAACCTTGAGGTATGGACCTATCTCACTGGACTTTAGCTAGAGGTGACTTGACACATTTCGACATTATGTGTCCTGTATGTGATGCATTCATCTACCCAGTTGGTGATGTTGGTGTTTATGCCCACTTGAGACAGTTTCTCTGTGATGGCCTTCTTGAAGACGTCAAACAGATTAAACAGACATGATGTAGCCTAAACAAATCAAACATGGACTTGGTACACAGTCAGGAGATTACCTGTGTCTTCTTTGATAAGGTCCGTGATGACTTTTTGGTCTGCCTCACAGATGAGGAGAGCCAGGAGTATGGGTCTGTAAGTCCCAACATCTGGTAATGGTGCCCCCTGTTCAGATGGATGACTGTTTCTACACACCCTTCTGCAAGAACACAGGTTGTGCAGAGGCTGTGTTTAAGTAGGGCTCCAACTGTGGCTGTTAGGTCAGGTTTTAAGTAATGCTATAGGCAACCTGGGATCCTATCAGGGTCCACTGATTCTGTGTTTTAGCCTTAAAGAGCACACAGATGAGCTGCCCTCCTGAGAAGATAAACTGAGTAATGTTTGCATGTACACTTTGACTGATGGCCAGTGGCAAAATGGGGGTGAAGTGTGAGACAAACTGTCAGCTAACAGATTGTCTATTTTCTCCAGCCAAGTATAGCTGGTGGTATCCACAAATAGCTCTGCATTTAGTTGTGTATTCCCCCTTAACATTTCACACTTATTTAAATAAATGATTTGTGACAAGACCTCCAACTACAACCTTGGTTATGCATCACATACCACATAGTGTTACTGTTCACACAGTCATACAACTGAGCCAGTGTCATGTAATTACATCAATTGCATAATGTATGTCTATATGTGTTTCATGGGAAAGCTGTGTTTGTGAGGTCTGATGCCATATAAGGACACATTACAAATGAGTTGTGTGTGGCTCATGCAGAACATTTACATACACTCCTTAAAATGGAGAACATTGATATCTGTGCAGTGAATGAGACCTGGTTCAAGGCTTCAGAGAGCACCCCTGCACTACCAGGCTATAACTCATACCACACTTTTTGGCCATGTAACCTGGACCAAAACACCAAAGGTGGAGGTGTGTCCATATTCATTAAGGATATCCACACCTCCATGCTAGTTGCTCAGCATAATGCATCCAAGGTTATCCAAGTGCAACTAACTCTGGGCAAAACTGCAATCCAAATTGTAGCTTACAACAGATCCCCCACCATGCCCCAGGATTCCCACTCCTCTTTTCTTGATGTACTGGAAAATATTAGGGTTCAACCAAACACCCTAATAATGGGCAACTTCAACTACCCCACCATTAACTGGGAAAACTACTTGTGTACCAACTACTTAGCTCAATGCTTTCTGGAATTCATAAACTCCAATGCCCTAGATCAATTTATCCACACCCCCACCAGGGGCAACAATATCCTATACCTAGTCATTACCAACATGAGTGACCGGTGTTCCATACCCGAAGTCAACTCCTCGTTGGTCTGATCCGACCATAAGCTAATCACCCTAGATATCCACCCCCCCACCATTAAGGAAACCACAGTAAAAAATTTCTCCAAAGCCAACTTCATGCTTCTTAAGACAGAAGTGGTGAACTTCATGACACCCATGCAGATGGACAATACAGTTACAATTGCTGAATCCTACACAAATGCACTCTGTAAGCACTTACGAGTGCATGGATCATGCTATCCCACACAGAACCAAGACGCTATCCTCCTAAAAAAGGAAGCCAATCTGGTGGTCCCCTGCCATAAACAAACTGTACAACAGAAGGAAGAAACTGTTGCAAAACAGAGCAAAATGGCATGAGTGGAGGAGCTCCCTGGTCAGCCTTAGTAAGAAGCTGAGATCTCTTATAAGATCCTCCAAAGTTAGCTACGAAAACAAAATCACCACTAAATCCAAGGACAACCACAAAGCATTCTATAGCTATGTCAAGAATCTAGATGGTAACACCCAGATCTGCTCTGAGTTACAGCACAAAGGCACAAAAATTACAGAACCAACTGATATTGCCAACATCCTGGCAGAAAGGTTCAGTGCTAACTTTACCCCCTCTCACCCCCTAAAGGGTCCATATCGATACAGGAAGAATGCAGAGTCCTTGTAATCACAACTATGCAGGTAAAAGCTGCTCTGTCTAAAGCCAAAAACACAGCATCCATGGGACCAGACAACATCCCAGGCTGTGTTTTACACAAACTTCAGAACGAACTGGCTCCCCACTTAAGAACCATGTTCAATAATAGCCTCGCATCAGGCTTTGTGCCCACTGAATGGCACACAGCAACAGTTATCTCATTCCACAAAGGGGGAGCCACCACTGATCCCGGGAACTATCGACCTATTAGCCTGACAAGCCTGGTCTGCAAGGCCATGGAACATATCATCATGGAACTCATAAACAAAGACATTGGTAACCTCCAAACTCTGGATCCCACCCAGTTCGGGTTTGTGAAAGGCAGATCATGCCTCCTGAACCTGATCGACTTCTTTGAGGCAGTCACCAAAGCCGTGGATGAGGGTAAGGTGGTTCACACAGCCTATCTTGACCTTGCCAAGGCTTTCAACACCATCCCCCATTCTGGAATTATAGCTAAACTCACTAAACTAGGTATAAATCCCTACATCACAAGATGGGTTGTCAACTGGCTCACTGACAGAACCCACACTGTAAAAGTTGCATACTCCAAATCTGACCTCAAAGCAGAGACAAGTGGAAGACCACAGGGTTCCATCCTGGGACATCTCCTGTTTGGTATCTACTTCTTTAAAGTACAGGCTAACACAGAAGGCCTCTGGCTAATGAAGTTCGCAGATGACTGCAAACTAGGAGCCATAGTCAAGTCCCCAAATGATGTGGACATCCTACAGAAGGGCCTCACTGAGACAAATGCCTGGTGTCAGAGCCATGGCCTCAAGCTCAATGCCAAAAAGTGCAGTGTCATCCCCTTTGGTAAAAACTCTGTACCCATGAACTACTACATAGGCAGCAATCTACTTAACACCGAATGCATGATAAGAGACCTTGGGACCCAGGTGGACAGTAGTCTCTCCTTGGAAAGTCACATCACCACAGTAGTCAGGAAGTCCTTCTACATGGCACACCTCATCATAAAAGGGTTCTCATCCAGGAAAAAAGAGGTCATTGTTCCCCTCTACTCGTCACTCATTAGACCCATTATAGAGTACAACGCCCCTTTTGGAATGTACCTCACAAGACATCCGCAGCAGCTGGAAAGGCCACAGAAGTACCTCACAAAGGGGATTACTGGCCTCAAACAAATGCCCTACACTGACCGCCTTAAAAAACTCCAGCTTTACTCTATAGCATATTGCCTACTCCAAGGTGATCTCTGCATAACATATAAAGCTATGTCAAACCCAGAGCTGTTGGACATGCTACACCTAAAGAAATTCCAATCCCTCCAAGCTACATGCTCTAGAGACCTAAACCTTGTCACCACAATAAACAGGAAACACTGGAGGGATAGATTTCTGTCCCAGAGACTTCCTATACTCTGGAACAAGCTACCCATCTACGTCAAGCAAAGTTCGTCATTAGCACTCTTCAAAAAATTTCTTGATGAGTGGATGGGAAATAGGAAATACACCCCGGGAATCACTTCTGTGTTTCTGCTGGACAGTGGCACAGGAAAATAACTTTCTTGGGTGGCATAAGCTATGGAACCTTGCTGGCTAGGCTTATGTAGGCCCTTGGGCCGATAGCCTAGTATTTACCTATGAACCTATGAACCAATGCTGATATAGTCACACAATGGTAATGTTGACCACTTCAGCAATCCTTGGGAATTGCAATGCAATTGTGCATATAATGAAATTCCATGAGGTTGCGATTGAATCAAAATGTGATATTTTTGGTGTATATCACAGCATTACAAAATGTGGATGAAGCAAGACTTATGTGCCCATGAAATCAGTATGAGGTTATATTGATGCATGTCACAAAGCATTTAATGATGGTGGGTATACACATGTACAGCTGTTCCATACTGCAAGTGTCAATGTGGTGGTGAATGAGAACTGCGTAGTATATTTATCTGCTCAACTACAAAAACATATGCCTTAATAAGCCAACATTATAAATAGCATCATCCCATGTCAGCAGTTCTCAGGATGCATATTACTACAGCTGTTATAGAAGGAACATGTAATGAAATGGCAGCAGTGGCCATCAATACATTACCTCACATCACAGATTACAATATGCTCTTGCAGGCCTAATGTACATGCACATCTCAACATAGCACATCAATGACAGCAACATTCATATGTGAAATGTTCATAGCGGGTCCACTTTTGAATCTCAAAATACTGAAATATCAAATTTCAGTATCCTGAGACCAGAATTCCTAAGGTGCAGTTGTCCAAACCTGCATTTTGTTGAATCTGAGTTTCACGAATATGTAGTAGGTGTTGTGTGGTCTGTTTTACATAGTATACTGTCCCTTTAATGGTTCATGGTTTCCGGGTTGTTAGCATGGTGGTTGATGTGTGTTTGTTTATGGAGATTCAGGTAGGTTTGTATTTTCTAAGGGTTTGGGCTAGAACTGTGGTTTGATTTAGTGTTGGGGTAAGTTTTAGGAGTAGATTAGGGTAGGTAGGTGAGAGTGTGTGTGTCTGTGTAAGTGTTGAAAGCAGTGATTTTGTACATTTGTAGTGTATATGTTTCTTGTGGGTATAAGTGTGACAGTGTTCAATGGGAGTGTAGGGTGCCTAAGAGTAGGTTTGTTGTTTTGTTTTATTCATGTTAGTGCAACCTCGGAGTTGGTATATAAAACTAGCGGGGGTGTGGGGGCCCAGTCCCTCACATGAGAGGTGCAAGGTGGCTTGCCCCACTGCTTAAATGGAAGGTAGTGTTATGTTGGGGAGGGTTGGATCTTTCACTGTTTTTTATTGGTATTTTGAGCATCTATATATATATGTATAGTGTATTTTTGTTTTTGTGGACTTTAGGCATTCTGGTCTTGAGATACTGAAATTTGATATTTCAGTATTTCAGGATTCAGAAATGGAGCCTGATAGGGTTATATGTCATTACTAAGCTGATGGCCAACATCACATAACATCCTACATGTTATCATAACATTTAAAGCAAGCTCATTATAGGTTTATAGGTGTTTACTCGGCTAACGACCACAAGGGCCTTTTTAAGCCTAGCCATGCATCCCAAATCTCTGACAAGTTCTGATACCCTTGATAAGTGTAAGCATGGGGCTGGGAGATGAACCATTTACAGACTACCTGTGTCCATTTGAAATATAGGTGCCAAATCAGGGATGAATTTCCAGTTTCCTATTCAGTTGTCCAAGTTGCACTTAAATTGGGTTAGGGAGGAACTCTGCTTCATCTGGATGGGAAGCCTCTTCATAGATGGGGTAGTTTCTGGGATACATACCTATATCTCAAACAGGTCCTATTTATATCACAGGCAATGTTAAAGTCTTTCAAATGGGTAATTCTGGTGCTGTTTGTTTTGTGGATATGCAGGAGATCCATCAGAGTGGGGTCTGATCATGCCCTGTATGCCAGGTATAACTCTCCCCTCAAAAGCCTGTAGGAGACAGAATACAGGGATAGGGCCTTGAGGTAGTCTGCATAGGACATTTTACTTACACCCTGTATTCTTTTAGTGGTAAACATCTGAGGATGTTCCATTTGTTGGATATACCTGGTTACATACATACCAAAGGGGGCATTGTACTCAATGATAGGTTTGATGAATGCAGAATACATTGGAGCAATGACTTCCTTGGACTTAGATGCCATACATTTGTTTATAAGTAGCGCAACATTGAATGATTTCCTCACCATTGTAGACACGTGATGCTCAAAGGCTAGATTACTATCTGTGTGCCCTTAAGTCCCTAACTCATGGGTCATCTCTAAGGGTTGTGTTGCCAATATGACAGTTACCAGGGATGGATAACTTCCCAAAGGATACTATGCATTTCTTGGCATTTAGTTTTAGTCCATGGCTCTTACACCAGTTGTTTGTCTGTGTCAGCCCCTCCTGGAGAACATTTGTGTCAGTGTGAGATTCAATGACAACTCCTAATTTGCGATCATCTGCAAATTTAGTCAGCCAGAGACCACTGACATTGGCCTTGACTTCTGAGAAGTAAATGCCAAGATGGAGTGGTCCAAAGACTGATCCTTGAGGGACTCCACTTGAGACTGGCCTCTTTGTAGAGGTGGACTTCCCAATTCTAATTTCCTAGGTCCTATCTGTGAGCCATTTGGCTATCCACTGGGTGACATACAGGTTTGCACCTAACCTCTTGAGTTTGTCAACAATGCCTGAGTGGGGTATTGTGTCAAATGCCTTGGCCAGGTCAAGGTAGGCAGCGTGAATGATTTTGTCCTCATCCATTGCTTTGGTGGCCATCTCAAAGAAGTCCACCAGGTTGAGTAGACATGATCTGCCCTTGATGAAACCAAACTAGGTTGGGTCCAGTGTATGGAGATTTACTATATCTCTATTGGTCATCTCCATGATAATTCTTTCCATGGCTTTATATATAAGATTAGTGAGACTTATGAGTCTGTAGTTTCCAGGGTCTGTAGATGGCCCGCCTTTGTGCAGAGGGATGCCTGTTGCCTTTCTCCATTCATTAGGCATGAAGCCTGTTTGGAGGCTACAGTTAAATTGTAATTCCAGAGGACTTGATAGGTTTCATGCTATTTAGAAGGCATCCTGGGATATTGTCTGGGCCCACTGATACAGTGTTCTTTGTCGTATAGAGAGTGCTAAGGACCTGTTCTCTAGTGATAGTAAGTGGAGCAATATTTGATATTTCCTGAGGGAAAGTTGAGGGGGAGAGAGGGGTAGAGTTGGGGCTGAATTTATCAGCCAGGAGGTTTGCTATATCTTCTGGTTTGGTATAGGTGACTCCATTTACAATGAGCTCTGCATTCATTTGTCTATTTCCTTTGAGGTTGCAGACATAGTTAAAGAGTGCTTTGTGGTTGTCCTTGGCCTGGGAGGCCAAACTTACCTTAAATTTGGCTTTGGTAGATTTTATTTGTCCTCTGAGTTGTTTGTTTAGTTTGATGAGAGTGCTTTTATCCTGCTGGGTGCTGCACCTCCTAATTTTTGCCATGATTTTCTTCCTCCTGTTGTGCAGCCTATTGATTTTTTGATTCCACCGGGGTGGTGGAATCTCTATGATGGAAGATAATAAGGCTATGTGTGTATGTGTGTATTTCTTTGACTGCATTACATAGTGACTCTCTCTGTATGCAACATGTGCATCACCCCATGACAGAATTAGCAATCAAACATCCAATAATCTGGAGATGGCTTGCAGAGGCTCATGGAAGGGCTCTGCTGCATGATGTGTGCATGCATCTTTGACTTGAGGACATCTTCCACTCCGCTGCAAGAAGTATGTCATGTGGTCAGAGGAAAAAAGAGGATGATGTATGTATGGGGCTACTTTAAAAGTTCTCCTAAGTAGTTGTGAAATAGAGAGTGATTTAAAAGATCATATAATGGCCATAATATACCAACAAACAAACACACACACACACACACACACACACACACACACACACACACACACACACACACACACACACACACACACACACACACACACAGCTGTAGACTGGGTCTGATTTGAACATTACATGTGTGTAGGTATAGAAGATGAATACCATGCAATGTACCAGTAGCACCACCACATATGTTTGACTTTAACACTGTTACATAGCAAATTATGGAGTATGATATCACCATTGTATGCTGAGAGGAACATGTTGGGACAAATGTCTGACATGGACGTGGAGTTACATCTCAGTGTTAAATTGTCGATCTGCCCCAACAAGCACCACAGCAAAGGTCTGGCTTCTATAGTGTCAGACAACACTTTATAGCTGATGACATCAGCAGTCTAAGTTTGTGAGAAGAAGATGGTAGTAGCTGTGTTTCACATGCTGTTCTAAAATGATCTCTCTAATGTCAATTAACTGAACACAAACGCACACACCCATTCACAAGTTGATCTCAGTGAGAATAGAACCACTTTCTTACTATCTACAGATCACAGTACTTAACATAAGCACCACAGTGCAAGTCTGACTTTTATAGTGTCAGACATGTTATAGTTGATGACAGCAGTGTATGTTTGTGAGAATAGGATGGTAGTTGGAATGTCTTACATGCTATTCTAAAATGGTGTCTCAAATTTGAATGAACTGAACATAAACATAGACACACACACACACACACACACACACACACACACACACACACACACACACACACACACACACACACACACACACACACACACACACACACACACACACACACACACACACACACACACACACACACACACACACATTTTGACCTCAGTGAGACTAGAAACCTTACCTAACTATATACAGAACACATTACTTAATTCAAGTGCCACAGCACAAGTCTGGCATTTATAGTGTCAGACAACACTTTATAGCTGATGATATCAGCAGTGTTTGGTGAGAAGAAGACGGTAATAGAAGTGTCTCACATGCTGTTCTAATATGGTGTCTTAAATGTGAATTAACTGAGCACAAACACTCATACACGCACACTCACAAGTTGACAGCATTGAGACTAAAACCCCTACCTGTCTAGAGAGCACAGTAAAGTGCCATAGCACAAGTCTGCCTTTTATAGTGTCAGACACTTCATAGCTGATGACATCAGCAGCATGAGTTTGTGAGAAGATGGTAGTAGGAGTCTCCACATGCTGCTCTAAAATAGTTTCTCAAATGTGAATTAACTGAACATAAACACATACACACACACACACACACACACACACACACACACACACACACACACACACACACACACACACACACACACACACGTGGAACACAATGAGACTAGAACCCCTACCTATCTACAGGTTACAGTACTTAATGCTAGCTCCACAGCACAAGTCTTATGTTTACACTGTTGCTGGACAATTTCTAGTAGATTACATCATCTCTGGATGTTGGAAAGAAGATGCTGGGAGGCCTGTATGAATTTGATGAGTAGGCATGTATGACTGTCAGAATATTTATTTTCCATGGGACTGGATTGTTCATAGTATAATACAGACTCGTGCTGTTATGAGTAGACACACACACACACACACACACACACACACACACACACACACACACACACACACACACACACACACACACACACACACACACACACCATTAAATGTAGTGAGATTAGAATTCCTACCTCGCTAGTTACACCAGCTAGAGAACTCAGTACTTAATGCAAGAGCCATGGCACAAGACTGACTTTTGCACTGCTGCTGGACAATTTGTAGTGCATGACATCATCATTGGATTCTTGAGAGAATATGTTGGGAGGCCTATATGAAATTGCTGTGTAGGCATGTACAACTGTCAAAATATTTGTTCTCCATGGGACGGGATTACTGAGGTAGGACACAGACATATGCTCTTCTGACTACACACGTACACACAACAGTTGAGTGCAGTGAGATTAGAACCTAACCAGTTACACCAGCTAGAGAACTCAATAGTTAATCCAAGCATCAAGGTACAAGTATGACTTTTACATTGCTGCTGGACAATTTGTAATGGGTGACATCATCACTGGATGTTAGTGAGAAGATTTTGGAAGGCCTGTATGAAATAGCTGGGTAGGCATGTATGACTGTCAAGATATTAGTTCTGCATGGTACTTGACTAATGATAGCAGGACACAGATTGATGTCTGTCTGACTATGCACACACATACACATGCATAGGGCACAGAGATAATGTGGCTGTTGTGGTAATTTAACCCACATGTATGTATTTTGTTCCCATCTGCAGAAGACAGTAGTTGATGATTGTACCATCCATGAAGTATGTTTTTGCCTTATCATAGTGGTCTTTATAGATGAAGCCATCATCATTGTATGATCTGGTTAACATATCCTGTTATGAGAGTGGTGTGAAAATGTGGCTTTTGTATTTTCTGTTGTGTTTCCAAAGTGCAAGTATACTTTTATAAGACAGCTTCTCAAACTAGATGCAAAAAGCTGTCAGGAATGCATATAGCAAAACTAAGACATATGCAGTTGTTTCTGAGTATGTCATGTACATTATAGAGTTATTGTCACACACAGACACACATGTTTTATGATCAGGATGGATGCAACTGTGTATGTATGTGTGTTCATATTTGTGAAGAATTGATGTTCACATTAATACCTGCATAAAACAATCTTAATGTGTGTTGTCAGTATAAAGGTTTTGATGATGTAACAATGCAGGTGTGCTATTTATTTCTGTGGTGTACTTGGCATTTGGTCACTTCTACTAACATACCCATTTTCAAGTGCATGGGTGGAGGGCACACATGAGTCTGAATAAATATGTATTCAGTCAATAACAAGTCTCTTCCCTTTGGTTATGTTTTTACATGGATTGTAATGAGCTGAAGAGTAACAGAGCAGTAAACATACTAATTCATGCCAATCAGCTGTTTCCATAGTGCTCCATTGAGAAACTGGTTTGTGCAATTGATGGCAAAGTGTTTGTGCAAGTGAGCTTCACATTTCATGACTACTACTTATACTTGAGAAGTACTTATGCATATGGGCTAGGGTAGAAGTAGTTGACAGATACTGTGGTATCCATAGTGTAGTTATATTGCAAATGTGTAATAGATTTTATGACATGAAGGACTATTAGTACTGTTTTGCCCCTTTGCATGGACTTAAGTGATGAGCAAACACAGCTCTCTGCTTTATTGATAAAATAATAGTTCTATTGGTTTGCCTTCCTCAGTTCCAACACACTAAGCAGAGAGGCACAGCAGTCAGCACTTTGGACGGTACTAAGTGTAATAAAAAGACCTGCTGCCTGTCTGCCTCTATGGCAGCAGGTATAACAGTAGTGAGTTCTTATTTTGAGCATAGATAATATGGGGGTCAAATCCAGCTCATTTTAATTTTTTAATATATTCAGGATGTAATTAAATAATTGCATGTGATAATTTTTGCAAACATTAAAAGGAATGACTACAGTGAAGTACTGCAGAAAACAAAGCACTACTCAATTGATTTATGTCAACAGTACACATGCATTTTTGCATGTTTATATATTCATCAGTCTAAATAAATATTATAGAAAATATTTAAAATGAGTATTCTGCTTCAACTGTGTGTTTCCTTATCCCAGACAGTTTAAGCAGCATTACACAGAGGTAACTGAACTGTGCCATAGGATGTGAAGAGCCATTCTATGTCACTCGGCATTGATACACAATGCCAAATTCCATGCAAACAGGGGCTTCATTAGAGATTTGCTATTTTTGTGTGTGATTCTATTTTTTGATCAGATTAAAGGTGTGAAATGGGATAGATAGCAGGGTGGTGAAATGGGGGGCAAGCAGGGAAAGATCAAAGAGAAAGCAGTACAGGAGTATGCAGGAGGGAATTAGGAAAGTACCATAGCTATCCACATCTTCAGTACTGTAAAATGAACATGAATAGAATATTGGATGAATCTGGACTGTCACCTCAACAAAGATTGTGACAACAAAGTAGTAATGTTTTATAACCAAGTGGACCAAATCAAGTGTGTTGAAAAGGCACATATGCAAAGTGGAGAGCATTGTATGAGACATTTTTTTGTGGGACAGATGCCCATTTTTTTATTTTATTTCAGTAAGAGAGGAATGTTGGGTAAGGGACTTAGGTATATCAGGGTCAGGTAAGGAGGGTAGGTGAAGATGTGGTTGCAGATGAACAGGACAAACAAGACAGAGACAGGGATGGTGAGGGACACATAAGGTTGAGGGACACCATGATTGGGAATAGGGTGGAGACATCAGAGGCCCATGCCTGTCAAGCATGGAGACAGTGAGAATCTAGCCATCACCTTCAGAACTGTCATCACCATCCCCTTCCTAAGCGTGCTGCAAGAGTGCTTGACATTTTCTTTTCCCAAGCATTTCAGTGAGCATCTTCTCCATCTGGCTGAAATGTGCACCAGTGGTACTTTCCATGACCTCAAACACCATGCCTGGCAGCTTCTGGCAGGTGACAAAATCACCACCTCCACCAATACTCCTGGAGGGTACCACTACACCAGGTACTGGGGTAATGCTGACAGATGTTTAGGGCCCAGGTAGTACACAGGCTGCAGAGGCAGTACTATCAGGTTGGGTCCCAGATGTGGTGGGTGTTGGTGTGGCAGCCATTGGTGGGATGACAGGCAGAGACACACTGGTTGGCCTACCTTGTGCTAGAAAACATTTAGTCATTAGTCAGAAATTGATGACATCATAATATTGTAACCATACATATAAAAATAATAAAGACAGAGGTAAGGTGTGGGATAAGAGAGAAAAAGGAAAAAGATAATTTCAACCATCATATGTCAGATAAAATAAATTACTAAGATATAGATATGTTTACTTTTGCACTAATTATACTTTTTAAAAACTACAAACTAGGACTGATAATTGTTCCAAGTAATCCTTACAATATGCATATATTGCACATATGCTTTTTCAAATAATACAGATTAAGTTAACAGCACAGCATTTATGCCACTTTAGTTGAAATTATTATGTAATTTATTTTTAAATCATTTTGCTATATATTTGTTACCTGTGAGATTTGAACCCACAAAATCTGAATATAGTATTAATTGATTACTGCAACTTCCTTGAGCTACAAAATGAAGCATGCATGCTTGATTTTACAGTTATGACGTGCATGCTTATTTCACTACTAATATACAGAAGAGCAATACTCTTAATAAAATAAGAATTATTTTGTGCTGCATACATACCCCTTGCTTCTGCATACTTCTGCAGTGGTGCAGCGGTAGCATTGTTGCCTCACAGCAAGAGGTTCTCCCATTTGATTCTTGGCTTGGGTTGGGAGTGCCTTCTGTGTAGAGTCTGCATGTCCTCCCTGCAGTCGAGTGGGCATTCGAAAGACATGCGTTGAATGGGCGTGCCTTCGTTGAAGGTTGGGCGTCAGGCTGGCAACTTGACACTATAAAAACAAACTGCCAATCATTAGCGGACTGGAGTTCCACTGTGGCGACCCCTAAATGGGAAAAGCCGAAAGACAAACAACAACAACAACATACCCGTTGCTTCTCTTAATCTTTCCAAATGCTCAGTATGGGCATCTCTGTTCACTGCTATCTCCTGGGTAGCTGCAAAATAAAAAGGAGAGAAGAGAATTATGCATACCAGTCTTGGCTATATCAAACCATGGAATGCCAGTCACATTGAAGACAGCCTTGGCAGTACTATTCCAAGAATCTGATTTATATTAAGACCTGTTATTGTCCCCCTGCAATAGCCTATGGCTGTGGCACTTTACAAAGAGTCCAGTTAATAATTATGGACTCCTCTACACCCCATCTTTAAACCCTAAATTGGGTCCTTCTTTTCTTGCTCCTGCCATGTCCATACAGGTCATACAGCAACAGTTAAAGTGTTTTCTCACCAATTTGTGTTACCACCTTTAAGGCTAGTGCACAAACCTCACACAACAATTTCAACTGCTTTTGCTTGATGTTAAATGGACAGCAACACTGCCCAATAGAGAGGAATACAGTTTATGAAATAGGAAGGGTAATGTGACAATTGCCATTAAATTATGGGTTGGATGCTCCTGTAGCTGTTGGCTGATTTAACTTTAAAGACATGTATTGGCTTATAAATTTTATGATCTGACACATGTTTTGTATGGCTTTACACACTAATAGTAATTAGTGCAATGTGAGAGTCAAACTATGTAAAATAGACTAAACATATTCTTCCACATAGGTGTTTTTTCATCCTTGCCACAGAAGAAGTACTTGTCAGGCATGCTCATTAATTATATGGACACACGAAAGACTGAGTGAATAACCATGTATGTGTGTGACCTAACAAGGTCCTGGTTTAAACATTCATGTGTATCTGACTATCACTGAATTATGAAGTCCATCCCAGAGCAGAAAAGACACATTTATGTACAAAAACATAATTGCCGGTATACCCTCAGTCACCCATATAATTCATATGATCTCCAGTGCTATACTTAGTTATTGTTATTTATATTTATCTTTACATTGTTCTTTAGGTTTTAAAATTGACTTACAGTTTTCAGCAAAGGGAGAAGAGTTTGGCTATTAGTGAACTAAAATGAAAAATGTGTGCTGTCCACTTCCATTTAAACTTTGCAAGTGGATCCTAGGTGACACATCCATTGTAGTTAAGATAGTCTGAATTGCTGTTGCATCTTTATTCTCCCTCACACTAATCATTCACAGTTGCGATGCATTAGCAACCAACACTGAGACAGTGCCTACACTGTTTACATCTACTACACAAAGTCAGATGTTTGGGACTCAGCAATTCTAATGAGTTCACACCTCATTTGCATCTTCACAGTGCTCAGATTCCTGAATCTGCACTATAAAAAGTAACTGTGTAGCTAGGCAACTTGAAGATGAGGAGAGTTATGTATGAGGAGAACACAGAAGTTTGCTATTAATTTTCATTTATCTGCACAGAAGGCTTCTGATCTTACTAAGGTATGATTGTATTTTTCAAGAACATGCTAAATTTTTTAACATGTTACAAAGATAAAAAAGTAATATATATATATATATATATATATATATATATATATATATATATATATATATATATATATCTTTACTTTCTCAGATAGCCTTTATTAACTTTCATCACAAGTGTTATTTTTACAATTGGTTATATTTCACTCTTATGTAATTTCATGGAAATGTAATGTACTACATTGTCAATGACACAGGGGTGTTAGGCTTCTAAGATGGTCCATAGACACTTTCAGGGGAGTGCTGGGCACAGTGAGAGGTGATTGGCAATAATATAAAATTGACTTTTCAGTTGTAAATGTGTATACATATTTTGTAAGAACTGAGTTGAAAGCATTTATAACAAAGTAATTATGTGGTATTCCTTGGTTTGTATAAACTGTCATTTGCCTGTTGTTTTTGGGGTGGGGGTGCCAAGTACCATTTATGTGTTTCAAGAGGTTTGATCTTGAAATTGTGTAGACATCCTGTTCTTTCCATGGTAAACAATACATTACTCCATTTTTGTTCCTTATTTTTGGATCAAACATTGGTTTATGTATGAGTGTGATATGGTACAACCACATAACCTTAAATGTTAATACTGAACTGTGGGTCTCCAATGGTTAATGTTGAAAATATAATATGTGTGTGTATATAAGCAGGAATTTCATTATGTGATATTTATATGTTGCATCATTCTCTGTTTTATGTCACATATGATTATGGCACCCAGACATACAAATCCATGTATACCCTCTTTCAGTGACTCAGAAAATAATGTCATAGTGCAGGCATTCAGGCACCACAGTGCCTTTGTGCTTGAGACAAGACTGCTGATTTGGAACCAGATGGTGACATAAATGCCATAGAGGCCACACCAGGACTTATGATTAGGTGTGTCATAGGGCCACTGATATGATTTCATCAGCCCAGAGGAGAGCAGCTGCAGTTGCCTGTGAACAGTGGGCTATTGGAAGAGGCTGCTACACCACTGATACCAAATGAAGAGTTCCTGTCCACTCTCAGAGATCCAGAGAGCTCAGTGAAAACTGCACAACAACATGCGATTGATGATGGTGCTGATGTTTCTGGGAAACACATCTATTAACATAAGTCATTGCTGTCACATATTGATACCATTGCTTTAAAAATCACCCACCTTCTACTTAGTAACATTAGCAAGTAACAGTATGCAAGGATGTGCCATTCATTTATGTTCTTAGCCATTTATTCTCATAACGCAGGTTCAGCACTTACCTTGATACACCAGCAGCTAGAAAAGTTTTAATTCTGGGCTGACTCTGTGTGATGCTAGCAATACACAGCCATCACATGGGATGAAGGTTTCACCCCCTTAGGTGGTGACCATGTGTGGTATCCATTGCCTCTTGGTAAGGGCGAGGGCATATTGTGCATACCTATGTCTACCAACACCCACACCAGCTGGTGGTTCCACCTCTGACTCCTCATCTGCGTGTGGCTGTTCTGACCTTGCCAGAAGTGGTAGGATGTGTGCTTCTTCCCCATTGTGTTCCAAATGAAGCTGTTTTCCCAGAATAATATTGTGAAGGATGGCACAGACAGTGAAAATTTCAGCACAAGTATGGTGATTGTACTGTAGGGCTCTCTGAGATGTACCTAGGCACTGGACCTGTGACTTCAGCAGTCCAAACGCACACTCTATGATAGTGCTTGTTTGAGCATGTACCGCATTCTTCGATGAGTTGCTGTTTATTTCTGATGGGCATCATCAGCCATGGCTTGTTTGCATATCCTGCATCCCCTGTAAATGAGCCTGTGAGATATCCTCCTAGAAAACCTCTGACAGAGTTAAGAGTTGTGTCAGGTATTGGAATCATGGTAACCGACTGGGTTGCCAGCACACACTTTTAGGATTATTCCCTTAGTGTTACACATGACCTGGCAGTTAATGGAGTGGAAACCATTTCTGTTTTTGTATGCCCTTCCTTTTTCCCTGGATGATGCTTTGATTTCAATGTGCATGCAGTCTATTGCACCCAAGACTTCAGGGTAGTGTGCTACAAGGTAGAATTCCTGCATAGTTGTAGCATGCCCTCAGGTGTACAGGAAAATGTATGTAGTCACTGGCATGTTGTAGCATAGCTTTCAGGAACTGATGTAGGATCCTGGATACTGATGCCTGTGACACCCCCAGCATATTCCCTGTTTATTTCTGGAAGGTTCCTGTAGCTAATATTCTAAGTGCTATACATACCTTTGTCTCCACAGGTATTGGTTCCCCTTGGTTTGCCCATGTTCTTAGTTGAGGACAACAGAGGTTGCAGAGTTCCTGTAGTGTGTCTCTATCCACCTGTAATGCTCTACAATTTTCACCTCATCCAGTTAAATGGGGTCTAAACACCCTTCTCCTTCTTGGCCGAGGTCTACTAGCAGCAGCAGCAGCATAGATTTGGACCTGTTGCACATACACATATATAAGAGCAACAGCAGCCCCTAATCTTGTTTCTGTGGCTGTATTCCAGTAGGTTTTGGAATTCACAGGCAAAACCTGCACTGAATCTACATGATTGCTTTATTGCTTGTTGAATAGCTCCTGCATCTTAGATTTGTTGTTAGCATATAATTCAGCTGTTTATGCAGTAATTAGCATGACACAATATTTACCATGTTTTTGCTGTTCTACACGCCATTTAGAACCCCTTACTGAAGGCAAAACAGCCCGCTAATGTGTGAGTATCATGACGTGACACGTGATGCACATGGTTTTAGTGCACTATGTAGGCTTTATTGAATCCAGCCAGACATTTATTTTATTCACATTTTTAGAGATCAAGTGAGTGGAACAGATACACTCACACTACCTTTCTTTCTTTCTTTCTGTTTTTTTTTCAAACTGCTTAAATCATCCCATAACAAGGGCTTTGCCTGTAAAGGGAAACCAGTAAGGGACAGTCATTTATGAGTTGGGCATATTGATTGTTGTAGAAGAATCAGTCCTTGTTAATTATAGCACAAGATCACGCAAGATTAAATCATTGTTTTCTTTGATTTAATTGATTATCTATTAATCTATGACACTTAACTTGAAATTATCTATGTGTATTGAAGGAGAACGTAGTTTCTGAAGATTGTTACAAAATTGTTACATTTACTTCATTCTCATGAAATAAACATCATTCTGTACATTCTTGCTTACATGTAATCCAGTGTGTAAATTGATATGTGAAAACAACCTGTAAGTACAAACTGATTTTTACAGATGTGGCTTAAGAAACAAATAATTAATTTGTATAAAATCTTTACATTATCATACATCTCAGCAGTGTGAAAAGCAAACATAACTTGGTATCAGGATGAAACATTTGCTGGAAGAATGCATAAAGATACACTCAGTGGACTGATGTTAAAGAATAGTTGAACCAAAAACAATACAGCTCCGGTAACAATAAAGGCTGTCTTCTCAATCCCAATATATGATCCACAAATGCAGAAGGAATAGTCCGATAGGGTAAAAAAAACTAATATATTTCAGTATACTATCAAATACAGTTACAGGAGGAACAAAAATATTAAGAATATTCTTGAAAGGAAGAAAACAACAAATGTACAAGGGACCTGTAGGAAATATGGAACTTTTAAATGTGGTAGATGTGCACAGTGTACCTACATTGCTGGATTAAAGGAAGTTAGAATACCCAGCTTGGGAATGACATTTAGGGCTAATAGGTATAACAGTTGTTATACAAAAGGAGTAATTTATTTAGCATTTTGTAAAGCCTGTTGGAGTTACTACATAGGGAAAACCGAATGCCATCTCAGGACTAGAATCTATGAGCACATTAGAGACATTAATAAACACAATGAGAATAATGCCCTATATAGACATGTGTTAGTCTGTAAAGATGCAGACTTTACATTTTGTGTAATAGAGGAGGTGAAATATCCTGAAAGGGGTGGTGATTGGGAAACACAACTGGAGTTTAGAGAAATGATTTGGCATCTAAGACTCGATGCATGCTGTTGTAAGGGTCTAAATTACCATATTTCTATTACCCCAGCATTGAAATTACTTGTGGCAGACCCAAAGAAACATAATAGTATTAATAACAACAAAAAACAAAAATAACAATTAGAAAACAGATTAAAAGGGAAGCGTGTTTTTCGAAATTTTTTCGGGTATTACATTATATGACTTAATAGTTGCAATGGGTATTATATCAACTTATTTATTCAATTATTTATCTATTTATTTATTTGATACCTTTTAGACAATTTGGAGGGACCATTTTAATCCATAACAGGGAACTTAAATTAGTTAAATTTGTTAAATTATTCTACTTAAATTAGTCAAAATTATTGGGACTATTGAATTTTATTGATTTGGCGACATTGTTCTATATCTGTTACATATTTTTTATATTTTTTTATATTTTTACATTTATATAAATATTATTATATTTATTATATTTATATAATATTTATACCTTTATTTATTACATATACATGTGTTAGGGGTTTTCATGATTTTTTTGAAGTATTTATGCAACAACATATATTATTTATTATTAATTATTAGGGATTTTCATGATATCTTTGATGTATTTATGCAACAACATATACAAATATTTACATAGTGAATTTTATAGTGATTTTTGTGGCGAACTACCTTTTATAGTTTATTACTTTTTATATGCCTACAATGGGCATATTCATTTTAACACAGATAGAATTTAATATATTTTAACATAGACAAATTTAAATATGTAAATATTTTAAATGTTTGTTATGAATACACTGGCTTTCATTGTTTTGGTGATCGCAGACATAGGATAAGACAGCACGGAATTGTTTATATTCCGGTGGAACTGGCTGTCCATGTGAGGCAGAGCATGAACCTATGAACCTATTACTTTATTAAGTTGTGGTGGTACAAAGTTCCTGGGTAGTACTAATTTACTGTTCTTGTATATGTATTAAAACATACATATTATACACTATATATTATATGTATATTTTTTTTTTTTGGCGGTTAATATGCAAGATGGTTCTTTAAGAAATAATTTATTGATTAATCAATCTTGATTGCCAGCCCATTTTGTATGTATATAAGACACAAGATTTGTTTGTTAATTGATTCTGAAGAAGTCTCCGAATGGAGACGAAAGCGCTCAATCAGTGGCTGTATTAAGCTTTGTTTTATCTGGTGGATTTATTAAACCTGTTTTTTACCCTATTGGACTATTCCTTCTGCGTTTGTGGATCATATATTGGGATTGAGAAGACAGCCTTTATTTTTACCAGAGCTGTATTGTTTTTGGTTCAGTCTACAGTTTTGTGCACTTGGTTAAACAATAGTTGCACAGTAATTCCTGAAACAGCCAATGGTGTAACAAATTTTACAGTGGGGAAGAAGGTAGGCAACTTTTCTAGATAACTGCAACTGAAGTATTATATCACATTGCAGCCATCTAATGCTGGTGAGCTGCAGCCATCTGCTATACTGACCCAATGAGCTGCCTCCTTTATCCACAGCATTTACTAGGAGAGTAGAGAACATTAGTAGACTGGCAGGGCTTTCTGTCTTATATCACACACATTGCACACACACTTATGAACAATTTTGAGGTACCAAATCCCCTACTACATGGTTTTGGGATGTGAGAGGAAACAGGAGTACTGAGAGAAAACTCATGTGAACACAGGGAAGACATGGTCAACCCTTACAAAAAGCACCCCAGCCGAGAAGTGAACCAGAGAACCTGGTGCAATGAGTGGACAGTGACTATACCATTGTAGTGTTCTATATCAGACTAAGATATGTCTGTTACAAGAACCAAGACCAATAGATTGTTTCTCAATTTCAGATTATGCCTTCTGCACTGAAAATGGAAAGCAAGTAAAGGCTTTATTCATTGCTTCATTTCAAATGAAAGTAAAATTAAAGTAAAGAAAAAGGGAAGTTTTAGGTATGGCCAGGAGCAGTAAAGAAAAACAAACTTTGCAACACAGAAACATAATATACAAAATGCCTGTAGATGGCATAAGGTTCATTCCTGGCATGAAATCTACTACTGAATAATAAAGCAACAGATAACAAAGACAAAGGTGTATCTACCATAAAAGTAAAGTAAAGAAGAAAGGAAGTTTTAGGTATGGTCAGAAGTAGTAAAGCAAAACAAACTTTGTAACACAGAAACAGAATATACAAAATACCTGCAGATGGCATAATGTAACTACCATAAAGATATGGATCAAAAGGCATAAATACCATGCACAAATTCATTATAGACTGCAAGACATGCACATATAAATACATATATGCATATATTATGGACCAAAATTCATACATACAAAACTACACACACACACAGATAAATTACTGCTCAAGTTCCACCTGGGATAGAATTACAAAAGCATTTGTCTGTATTTCACATCACCTCTATGTATGTGCAAATACCATTTAAAAATAACACACACACACACACACACACACACACACACACACACACACACACACACACACACACACACACACACACACACACACATACACACACGCACACACACACATACGCACACACAGGTTGCCATCTTTTCATGTAAAAAATTCTGGGCCTGTATATGAAAGTAAAATCCATGTAATTTTGGTACCCCCCCCCCACCAAGCAGCCATTACAGTGTCCCATTTCTTGCTATTTCTCCATTTCTCCCCCAGTTCCCATAAACACTGTTCAAAACTCTCAGTGTGCATACCATTTTCTGCTTTACTTCTACATAATTAAACATATTTGGATTTAATTTAAAACTTTTATTTCAAATTTTATAGCACAAACACTGATAGATATTTGTTGAACAAAACAATACAGTCTGACAATAAAAACTGACTTAGCATTAAAACTTCTCTGCCTTTAAAACTCACATTCACTGAAACAGCATTGAAACCCAGGTTCAAAGGAAATGCATCTGGCCAGTGGCCGATTAAATTTACCTTTGGCTGTTTTCAAATCATAGCCCCCTTGCACACATTTTTAGGACCATGGAAAAGTTCTTTGATTCACCTTCCTGATTGTATAAATTATAATATACAATAATTAAATTATATCCCTTATATAACGCAGCACTACTTGTTACAGTGTGTTTTAAATTTACAATTTTGAACATTTTCCAGTAAGTAATAAACAAAATGTATAAACCAATAATGACAAAACTGTCCAGTTCAGAACATTTAAACCATAAAAGGCCACTCAAACCTCTGTTATTACAATCCACCAGTATCAGTCAATATGCACAATCTCTGTAGATGTAAAAGTCATCTGAATAATTCCACATTAAAGAGATCGATAATTAATGAAAAGGTTGCTGCTACCAAACAACTTTATATTTCAGTGTTTCATCTGCAAATTTAGTGCCTGCTATCCTTGAAGAATAAATTGCCTGTTACACTTAAATAATGGTAAGCTGGTGATATTGCAATAGGGAATGGATGGCAAACTGAACACAGGTTCATAGTTACTAGGCATCTCATTCAAAGGAGGACATACTCAGGACTCTAGCACCCCACCCCCTTAAAATACAAGTCTACATGCTGTGGGGGTAGAAACTACAACCCTCTGCATCAAGATATAAGTAACACTGCTTTAAAATTCTATACCATAATACTGATACCATTTGCTAAACAAAACAGTTGTACATTGTAAACAAACTTAGCATGAGCAGCAGTAAATATCTCTTCCCATGAAGCTCACAATTCCTTGAAAATGTACTTGAAACTAAATTCCTTGAAAAATGTACGTTGGTAGTATTGGTAGAGGATTCAGCCTGAATCAAGTACAGGGTTTGAGCCTAAGCAAATTACTAACCACCTACTAACCCTAACTAGGGCATTTCTCTCTCTCTGTCACTCACACACACACACACACACACACACACACACACACACACACACACACACACACACACACACACACACACACACACACACTTCAACCTCTTAGTGCAAGAAATCTGAACAAAGCCCAAAATAAACAGGGACATTACAAATATTGCTCTCATGAATTTAGAAAATTGCTAGAATAACATGATTTGTGTTAGTATACATTTTTCTAAGGATATGAAGTCTAAAACTGAAATGTTTGGCATTATTTAGCAACTTCAATCCTTGTTATGAGGAACAGACAAAAATATGGGGCAAATATCTGGACAGTCTGCAAAAACTTGGACAGTTGAGGGGTGTACTACCTACCTCTTACACACACACACACACACACACACACACACACACACACACACACACATACCATACCTCTCAACCTCTTAGCGCACAAAATCTGGACAAAGTCTGTCATAATTGGGGCTTCACAGGCTCAAAACCTGGGACACATTTTAAATACTGCTCTCACAAACTTAGAAAGTTGCTAGAATAACAGGAATTGTGTTAGAATGCATTTTTCTGAAGGATATGAAGTCTGAAATTCAAATACATGTCATTATTTAGTATCGTTAATCCTTAGATTATCCCAGTGATTTGTTTTATGAGGAACAGACTAAAAAATCATCATAAACATCATCAGCCTCCTTTGTCCCATTTTCTACATGGCATATTTTGTTAACTGTCACCATCTCTCTAGATACAGTGCCACACTCCTGCCTTTTCAACATTCATGCCTGCCTGTTGCAGATCTTCTTTCACACAATCCTTTAACCTCTTTGCTGTATGTCTTCGTTTCCTCTTACCTTCTTCCTGTCTGTCCCAAATCTTCTTCACCAGATTGTCTTCTGCTTTTCTGCATATGTGTCTGAGCCACTGTAATCTGTTCCCTTTAATCTTTTCTGCAATTGAAGCTACTTTGGCTTCTGTTCTTAATTATGCCTTCATTTCTTCACCTGTCCCACAGTGTGCATCCTGCTACCCTTCTCAGCCACTTCATTTCCATCACCTCTAGCTTCTTTATCTGCTCTGCCTTTACGGTCCAGGTTTCTGTGTCATACAGCAGTGCTGGTCACACCACTGTCTTGTACTCCTTACTTTTCAGCTTCTTTGGCATTCTTCTGTCATAGATCACACCTGCTACTCTATGCTAGTTGGCAGCAGCACCTCTGATTCTAGCTTTGACCTCTTCATTCAGACTACCCTTCTCCTCAACTACCTCTCCCAGATACTTGAAGCTATTTACCTGTTCCAATATCTTCCCTTCTATCTCAATTCTCAGCTTCTTCTGTTTTCCCCAATTTTCTGCCATTACCACTGTCTTATCTCTGCTTAGTATCTTTCCATGTGCCTTCAGTTTTGCATTCCATTCCCCTATCCTTTGCTGAAGTTCTTGCACAGAGTCTGCCTATAATGCCACATTGTCTGCATGTAGTTGATCACCAGTATGAACAGCAGTAGGCTCAGAGCTGAACCCGTGTAAACCCACTCCTGCTGGGAACCCCACTGTGAGGCTGATCACTGTTTGTACTTGAGTCATTGGGTCCTTGTACATAGCCTGCACTAATTCTACCAGTGTTTCTGGGACTTTGAACCACTGCAGTACTGCCCAGATCAGCTTTCTTGGGACCTTGTCATTTGCTTTCTACAAGTCTAGGAAAGCCCAGTTGGACTCTTTCCTCATCTCTAGCTTCTTGTCAAGTATCTGTCTCACTGCAAACACAGAGTCAGTTGTGCTGCATCCTGATCTGAATCCGAATTGCTCATCTCCCATCTTACTTTCTACTACTCTGCGTATCCGTTTATCATTCACCATCTCCAGAACTTTCATGCACTGTGACATGAGTTTGATGCCTCTGTACTGCCCACAATTGTGGATGTCCCCTTTGTTCTTGTACACTGGTACAAGTATGCTTATTCTCCAGTCATCTGGGATACGCCATTCTCTCCACACTGCTATGAGCATCCTCAGGAGCCATTTCTCCCCTATCTCACCCAACATCTTTATCATATTTGCTGCAGCCTCATCTAATCCTGCTGCTTTCTCTGACTTTGTTTTCCTGAGCGCTATTCTTACTTATTCTAAGGTGGGCTGCTAGGTATATATATATATATGTGTGTGTGTGTGTGTGTGTGTGTGTGTGTGTGTGTGTGTGTATATATATATATATATATATATATATATATATATATATATATATATATATATATATATATATATATATATATATATATATATATATATATATTTATATATTTATTAAGAGACAAGATGGAAGGGCAGTGCAGCAAAGCCACTTGGCTTGGAATCTAGAGTCTGCTATTTAGGAGGGGGACAGGCTAGAAATGGTGTGGGAATTGTGGTAAGAGAGAGGGTTCAGAAGGCAGTGAAGGATATCATCAGAATTAGTGATAGACTCATGGCAGTCAGACTCCTGTGTAATGATAGGGCAGTATTCATAATCAGATTCCAGTAAAATAACTGGGCAGTATTCCTAATCTCAGCCTTTGCCCCACAGCAGGGTTGTGATAGTGAGGAAAACAATGCATTCAGACAGCATTTGTAGGACCTACTGGATAAAGCAGGACAACATGAATTGGTGTTGATAATGGGTGACTTGAATGCGCATCTCGGGACAGACAGAACAGGATATGAGGACTGCCTGGGTCCACATGGGTGGGGCAACAGGAATGAAGGAGACACCATTTTAGACTTCTGTCTGGCAAATGGCCTGATAGTAGCCAACACATGGTCCTGAAAGAAAGACAGTCACAAGATCACATACAGGAGTAGCTAACATGAAACTCAGGTAGACTTCTTCCTAGTAAGGAAAAGGCACTGAGATAGAAAGTCATCCTGAGTGAAACAGTTGGCCCAAATAATAAGCCACTGGTTGCCACAGTCAGCTACAAGCAGTGGTCAGACAAGGCTCTAAGGTCAACAGAGACCAGGCCGAAGACCTGGAATTTGACTGGAGAGAAAGTACAACAGTTTAAATTATTACTAAGGGCTTCTACCACCCCAAGAAGAGGAGGAAATAGGTTGAAGAAGAATGGCAGCACCTCAAAACAGCATGTATGAGGACTACAGAACAGATATGCGGCTGAGCCGGATATGGAAATAAAGTACATAAGGAAAGCTGGTGGTAGAATGCAGAAGTCCTGTAAGTCATCAAAAAAAAGGAGTGCAGGAAAAATGGGAGCTAGAAAAGACTGACCAGGCTAGGAAGGACTACTGGTTGGCTAACAAAGCAGCTAAGAAAGGAGTTGCAGTAGCAAAGAATAGGTCATCAGAGGCACTCTATGAACTTTCTGAAAGTGGCTCAGTAAGTGGCACAAAGAAACTGTATCAGGTTGCAAAGCAAAGACAGAAAGGTAAAGAAGATAGTCAGACACCCTTCATAAAGGGATGCCAGCAACAACCTGCTCACTAGTCCACAGGACATTAAAGGCAGATGGAAGGAGTATTTCCAGCAGCTTCTGAATGAAGAAAACCCAACAGAAGCTGTACTACCCTAGAAACAGCCTATGAGAGAGAAGAAGAGGAGCCCACCCTAAAAGAAGTGAGAACAGCACTAAGACCCAACATATAAGGTAAAAGTCTGGACATTCTGTGAAAATCTGTACAGTTGAGAGGTATGACACACATGCACCCCCTACCTCCCTCTTACTTCCCCCCATACCTCTCAACCTCTTAGAACAAAAAATCTGGACAAAGCCACAAATAATGGGGGGACAAAGGCCCCAAAATAGGGGCACCTTTTAAATATTGCTCTTACAAACTTAGAAAATTGATAAAACAAGTTTTGCATTAGTAGGAATTGATACAGTGTCAGAAAAGGAAATAGTCTGTGAGAATGATAGTTCATTATTTACTGGCAGTAAAAAGGACTTTGGAGAAATAAACTGGAAAATATATTTTGCACATTTGTAAAATAAGAAACACTTGCAGCATATATGCATCTCATGATACGTTAGTAGAAAACTGAACCTGCTGCATACATGCTGACAAATGTGAGCACATACATAAAGAATCAAATGCACACACACACACACACACACACACACACACACACACACACACACACACACACACACACACACACACACACACACACACACACACACACACACACACACACACACACACATCTCTCACTTATCTGGTCTGCTTCACAGTCCAAAAGTCTTCTGGAATTCATATTCCATGTGCACAAAAGACGAAGACATAAACAATCGTTGCGCAGACACAGCAGGTGTTTGGGACCTGTTTTCATCTTCTGTGTCTGTGCGACTGGATGCAAAGGGTGTTCTTAAAGAAGAACACCCTTTAAAAAAAGTATTTTTTTTTTATTAAAAGCAAATGTGCACCATTTTTACAACTAAACAACAAAAATAGATCTCTGCTAATTGGCTTCTATCCAACTGAAATAATAATTTCCCTAACCTGGTTTAGGTTCATAGGTTCATAGGTTCATACTAGGCTATCTGCCCTGGGGCAATTATAAGCCTAGCCCAATTCTGTATGGCTTACGCCACCCCTTGATTTGAGTATACTGTGCCCTTTTTAAGGTTTAGTTTACTGTGCCTCTGTCTAATAGTGACACGGGAGTAATCCCTGGGACAAACCTACGATCTCCCATCCACTTATCGAGATTCTTCTTGAAGAGATTCAGTGAGGTGCTCTGCCTCACATGAACTGGAATTCTATTCCAGAGCGAAGGGAGCCCCTGGGTTATGAACCTGTCCCTCCAGCAAGTTCTATTTATTTCTGTGCTGAGGTTCAAGTCCCTCAAGTGTGTGGCTCTAAGGGATTTAGATTTACTGAGGTGGAGCATGTCCATTAATTCTGGATTTGACATAGCTTTGTATGTCATGCATAGATCACCTCGACGTAGGCGGTATGCAACTGAGTAGAGCTGGAGTTTTTTTAACCGAGCAGCATATGGCATCTGTTTGAGACCCTTGATCCTCTTGGTGAGATACTTTTGGGGTCTTTCTAATTGCTGCAGGTGTCGGGTAAGGTACATCCCAAAAGGGGCATTGTATTCTATGATGGGCCTGATGAGGGATGAATAAAGGGGCACGATTACCTCTCTTGAGCTAGATGTGAAACCCTTCGTGATGAGGTGGGCTATGTAGAAGGTCTTTCTAACCACTTTGGCAATGTGGTTTTCAAAGGAGAGATTGCTATCAACTTGGGTCCCCAGGTCCCTAATAACTTTCTCTGTACTTAATGGGTTTCCACCTATGTGGCAATTTGTGGGCACATTGTTTTTGCCAAAGGGTATGACTATACATTTTTTGGCATTTAGCTTTAAACCATGGTGCTGGCACCAGTTATCTGTCTCTGTGAGACCTTTTTGAAGGATGTTTTTGTCAGTTGGAGAGTTGATTATGGCGCCCAGTTTGCAGTCATCTGCAAACTTGGTGAGCCATAGTCCTCCCACATTTGCCTGTACCTCGGAAAAGTATATACCGAACAAGAGTGGTCCCAGGACAGAACCCTGTGGGACGCCACTTGTGACCGGTTTCGAGTCTGACATGGCTCCAGCAACTCTCACTCTATGGGTTCTGTCTTTGAGCCAGTTTGTGACCCATCTTGTGACATAGGGGTTTATATTTAAGCTGGATAGCTTATCTATGATGCCCGAGTGGGGTATTGTGTCAAATGCCTTTGCAAGGTCCAGATAGGCTGTGTGGACTACCTTCCCTTCATCTATGGCTTTGGTGACTGTTTCAAAGAAGTCAACCAGGTTCAAAAGGCAGGATCTGCCCTTGACAAAGCTGAACTGGGTAGGATCTAGTGTCTGTAGGTCCCCAATGTCTTTGTTTATGAGCTCCATGATGATCCTCTCCATAGCCTTGCAGACTAAGCTAGTCAGGCTTATGGGGCAATAGTTTCCACGGTCCGTAGAGGCTCCACCTTTGTGGAGTGGGACCACTGTTGCTGTACGCCATTCTGTGGGCACATATCCTGTAGTGAGGCTGAGATTGTATAGCTGTTTTATTTGAGGGATTAGTTCCTCTTGGAGTTCATGTAGGACGCAACCTGGGATGCCATCTGGTCCCATGGAAGCAGTGTTTTTTGCTTTGGAGAGGGCAACCTTCACCTGAGCATCTGAGATGTTTGGGAGGCAGCCCTCTGCCGGGATAGATACTTGCTCTTTTGGGGGGGGGGGGAGTTTGCACTGAACCTGTCTGCCAGGATATTGGCGATGTCTGTGGGTTCAGTGTATTTTTTGTCATTTAGAATCAACTCAGAACAAGTCTGGGAGTTGCATCCCAGGTTTCTAACATAACTGAAAAAAGCCTTATGATTGTCTTTGGTGTCCTGTGCAATTTTTCTCTCGAAGCTGGCCTTGGAGGATTTTATGAGGGATCGTAATTTTTTGCTAGTACTGATCAGAGATGCCTTCCCTATTAGGGATTTTGCTCTATCATGTAGTAGCTTCCTCCTTCTGTTGTACAGTTTATTTATGGCAGGGGTCCACCAGACTGGACGCCTGCCTTTGGATGATTGGGTCTTGGTTTTGTTTGGGATAGCATGATCCATGCATTCCTGGAGATGTCCGTAGAATGCATTTATATAGGATTCTGCAGTTTGGGCCGTAGTTTCCACTGGCCCTGGGGCCTTGACGGATTCCACTTCAGTTTTGAGAAGTGAGAAGTTCGCTTTTGAGAAGTTTTTCACTGTGGTTTTCTGGGCTGGGGGTGGGGTCGGGATGTGGACATCCAGTGAAATTAATTTATGGTCTGACCTTACCAATGAGGGATATACTTCTGGTGTGGAGCATAGAGTCCCCATGTTGGTAATGATCAGGTCTAGTATGTTGTCCCCTCTTGTGGGAGTGGTGACTAGTTGTTCCATAGCATTTGAGTTTATAATTTCCAGGAACCTTTGGGCTAAGGTGCTGGGGCTTGAGTAGTGCTCCCAGTCAATGTTTGGGTAGTTGAAGTCACCCAATATAATGGTTGTTGGAGAGATCTTCATGTTCTCCAATGTTTTCAGGAAAGCCGAGTGGGATTCCTGACTTTGAGAGGGTGGTCTGTAGGATGCTATAAACTGAAAAGCAGTCTTGCCCACTGTTAGTTGCACATGGATGGTCTCCGATACTTTGTGCAATGCCACTAACCTGGAGGTGTGGATATCCTTGATAAATATGGAAACTCCCTCCTTTTGTGGTTCGGTCCGGGTTTTGGGGCCGAAAAGCATGATATGAGGTATAGCCTGGTAGTGCTGGGATGCTCTCTGGAGCCTTGAACCAGGTTTCTGTCACTGCACAGATATCAATGTTCTCCATACTGAGGAGAGCTTCGAGTGCATGCATCTTGAGGTTAAGACTTCTGGCATTTAGCAGCATTACCCTTAGTTTCTTGTTCCTTATGCTGTCTATGGGGGTGGGTTTGACTTTTGAGCCTTGCCTAAAAAGGCACTATGGGGGTGGCAAGAGCCTTTGCCAATATCCGAAAGCCCAGTGGTGACAGGTGCAAGCCATCCCTAGCGAAGCAACGTGGCTTGTCGAGCATGTCGTCCCAGGCCGACAGACACTGGATCCCCTTTGAATGACACCAAAATTTTAGCCAATTGTTAAAATCGATCATTTTGTCTTTGTACTGTGGCATCATTCTAGGTGAGGGTAAGATGCTGCTCAAGGTCAGGGTCATACCAGCCTGGGCTACATGATCAGAGAGCTCCTCTATGTCTCTTTTCATGTAGTCCAGGGAGGTACGTCTCAGGTCATTCACACCAGCATGCTTTGGAGTGACCTGAGTGCTTGCATTATGTGTCGGATCCTAGCACCCGACAGGCAGCTCACCGTGACCTTCTCTTTATTCAGCCTGGTGAGCAGGACGTCAGTGTGTCTGACAATAGAGTCACCTATAACAAGAGTATCAGGTGTGTTATTCAGCCTTAAGGGCTGTGGCTGCTTGGCACACTGACTTTGTGGGTTATGTGTTGTGTGTGTTTTGTTTTGAGGTAGCGTTTGCTTGGATGTCTGCTTTGGAGGTCTCTGTTGCTTAGGTAGATTTTTATTTAGAGCCTCCGAGTATGTTTTTGTGTATTTATGTGTTTGGTTCGCTGATGTGGTGGGACTATGTGATACTGGAATTGTGTTGTGTGAGGTTACCTTCTCCTCCTGACTGGTTACACCAGTTTTGAGATGAAAGAGCTCAACCTCCAGTTTGACTAAATAGTTGCATCTCTCACATATATTTGAACCTGTTTGGAGGAGGAGAGGGTTGTCCGTAAACATGAGGCAGTTGTGATATTGCCTCAAAATTCCCAGATTCACCAGCTGGACTGGAGAGGAAAGCATTGACTGCCCTTTGGACATGCTAGAGTAATAGGGAAACTGAATTTAAGACAGACCAATAGAGGACAGGGTAATCGTAGAGAGTATAAGAGTAAGTAGTGCTTATGGTTTAATAGTGCTAACTTGTAGAATTACTTAATTGGACCAGTGACAAAGGTCCTTAAACTCTGCCAGTTGTCTAGTAAAATATCTTTGTGCATACTCCAAACTCATAATTTGAGAGGATCTATAGATACAAAAAGACTGAATTATTGGTTTTAAAACTGACAGGTAACTAGGGAGATGAACTTTGACCTACTGGAGAAGCAATGCCAGATGTTAATCATTATACTGCAATACCTTCTCACCACAAGAGATGGATGCTCATTAAATTTTAAATTTGTATCAACAGGGATACCCAAGTCCTTCACACATTCAACCTCAGAAAGAATCTGACCATCTAGAGACTATAGTTACCTGCAAATAAATTTACCAAAACGTATAACTGAGCATGTTTTGGCATTAAACAACAACACCCCTGACATGACATACCATATGGCATTTACTTTTATGGTATTTGTTTTTTATGATTAATTTCATTCATTAGCTAGTTTTAACTAATGTTATTATAAACTTATTAAAACTATTGACCACGACATCTACGACACTAGGTACGCCTAACTTACTATAAACAACTTAAATTATTAAAAACTTTATCAAGTATATGTGTTACATGGGAACTACATACATTTTAGGTATTTTATATACATTTTTTATAGTACCATCACACACACAACTGTTTTACGTTTCTAAAGAAACTTGTTGTGAAAACATTAGTTCTTTTTTAATTTTTTAACATTATTAGATATATTAGTATATTTATCCATCAGTATATAATTATAAAAACAAAAAGACATTAATTATAAATATTTACACAAATTATTTCTTTTTCTAATTGTTTTTATAAATTGTGTTCTATTATTAAAATGTTTTATGTAACTTAGAATAACTTTTGGGGTCTCTGATGCTTTCACCTTACATACAACAACATATGTAGGTTTAAAACCATGAATTAACAGCAAAACACAACTAGGGTTAAAAATTGTTGAAACTTTAATGGTATTGTTGTTTATTTAATGGTTGCAACATGTAATACACTACATAAGATTAATTTTTACACCAACATGTTGACTTATGTATTTGTGTTGGTTGTATACTCATAAGGATGTGATGTTTGCTACCACTAATGGTTATTGTCCCTTTAAACAGCTTTTAAAAATTTATTTTACTTTAATTGTACTAATTGAACCATTGCTTCATGACGTAAATGGATGTTCAGCCTTCATAAGGTTCATGCTGCCAGTGTTTTTTGTTTTCTGAAGAAGTCAGCTTACTGTGCTGATGAAAAGCGCTTAAATAAATCTCTTTGACTGCCTTGGGTCGTTCACGGCTTGTTTTTGTTGTTTTTTTACGTTTGGTCTCGTATCTTGCTTCACAGTTACATGGCAATGGGTGTGAGTGGAGCAGACAGTCAATTTAACCCTCTGGACATGCCAGGGGTGTTGCTAAACAATTCACCTGCTGGCGATAACACGGACGTCAATCCTATTCTATCTATGGGTAGTTCCTGGGATGTTGTTGCATCCAAACTTGATGGCATTTTTGTAAGACTTGACAAGTTAGACTTAGACCAATGTGGTCTACAACAAACGGTACTGTCTCTATCTGAGTCAGTGAGGTGGCAAACTAACAACGAGGCGGAAGGTACGTTTACTCTCCCTAAACTCAGCATGGACAGAGTGTCAGCTGAAAGGGTTCACGCCAACAACGGAGAAGAGGCATCTAATGCTGTTAACCGACGTGGTTGCAGCAATGCTGTCGGTATGCCTGGGGCGGATTCCAGTATCAACAGGAGTAATAAAACGCTCCCCACATGTGGAATTAACTACACTTTTACACCAAACTCGGTGATACATGGTGACAGTATTGATGGAGTGGATCTTAATGGGTTTAACTTAAACCAGAGCATGCCTATAGGGCATTTGTGATATACAAATGAAGCACTATTGCCTTCCAGAGCCGTTGATCCTGTAGGCTCTCACCAGGAAGCACCGAGGCAACTTTCTGGTTCATCTAGGAGTGGATTGCCAAAACTAAAATGTACCACAATTACTTCCTCTTTTACAACTTGGTTAGAGAATGTTTTTTGTTTAAATAGTGTGAACAATGCTGAGCCTATTGGAAACAGTAGGGAGCTAATAGAGGAAGATGACAGTTCAATAGGCAATAAACTCAAACTATTTGACGCGTGTTTAGTTAAACTTAAAAAGCTCCAGCTGGAAATTTCTTATTTCCGAGAATGCCTATCTAGAAAGGTAGTTCCCAAAGGTTTAAGAAGTGTATCCTACCCTACTGGCTTGGAAAATGGGTCTGCCTTTCATAAAAATTTGGTAACCTTATTTGACAGACAAGGATTTGAGTTAATTGAGACCATCATTAAATACTATACTATCTTGGTCAGTGATCTTTTGAGGTTTGTAATGGACTTGGACACTAGTATACAAACCCATTATGAATTCGGTAGATACAAACACGACTACGACCGTATATTTAATAGTATTGACCAATACATGTCCAAACTGGAGTCTAACAAAATCAAAAAACTTGATAGGGACATCAAAGCATACGGTTTGGGAACTGCCTACCCCATCCCACCTGTAGCCCAAGTTTGGGGAAAGGGAATGGTAAACCCTAAAAAATCTTACCCACATAAAAAGGACCTGAATGTCGTTCAACAAGGACCTTGTGACCTTGTTGATGACTTTGAGTCCGACAACACCAGTTTTGACCTAGGGCCACCTAATCATCAAGGACAAGGGGGTAGGGGTACCCCATGGCGTAACAGGCTTCGAAGTGCTCGACCTGACAGGCAACAGACACGAGACTCAAATTTTCAGCAGGGCCCCTTCACCGGGGCCAAACAGAAGCAGAAGAACTACCAACAAAATGTAGTAAAAGACAAACGCGTCTACAATGTTTACAGGAAATAAACCCTCGACCTGTTATGGACTTACTGTTGAATTTATCTGATGGTTATGATGTTTCTGACACTTTTTTGGACATGATTGAGTCTGTACCTGAGTTAAACAGGAGTACTATAGAACCACCTTATTCTGATATTATTTTGAATGAGTCTGGTTGTGGTTCTCATGAGTCTGTCCCTTTGGAGAGTAGCAAATTAGTACCTTCTATTATTCTAAACACTAAGAGTGATTTTAAAGTGTACAACTTTAGTGACATAGAAATTGGGTCTGAAATAGTTGACCTTTTATCTAAAGGGCTTACTTTCATTCCATTGAAACAATGGGACACGACTAACACAATTTTGGACATCAAATTGTTTGTTAGGAAACTAAACCTTCAGATTTTGATGGGTGATGTGTTTGGTTTGTCTGATAGTCTCTATGTTCCTAGCACTTACAATCCCCCATTACATCCCGCTCTCAAGCTTTTTGGTTTCCCAAGAAAATGGTTTTTTTTTGAACTGGAAAAAATTTTTTAAAACTAGGGAGTACATCCTGAAAAAAAGAGGATGGGCATTACCTCTCTTGATCTAGATGTGAAACCCTTCGTGATGAGGTGGGCTATGTAGAAGGTCTTTCTAACCACTTCTGGCAATGTGGTTTGCAAAGGAGAGATTGCTATCAACTTGGGTCCCCAGGTCCCTAATAACTTTCTCTGTACTTAATGGGTTTCCGCCTATGTGGTAATTTGTGGGCACATTGTTTTTGCCAAAGGGTATGACTATACATTTTTTGGCATTTAGCTTTAAACCATGGCGCTGGCACCAGTTATCTATCTCTGTGAGACCTTTTTGAAGGATGTTTTTGTCAGCTGGAGAGTTGATTATGGCACCCAGTTTGCAGTCGTCTGCGAACTTGGTTAGCCATAGTCCTCCAACATTTGCCTGTACCTCGGAAAAGTATATACCGAACAAGAGTGGTCCCAGGACAGAACCCTATGGGACGCCACTCTGTGACCGTTTCGAAGTCTGACATGGCTCCAGCAACTCTCACTCTGTGGGTTCTGTCTTTGAGCCAGTTTGTGACCCATCTTGTGACATAGGGGTTTATATTTAAGCTGGATAGCTTATCTATGATGCCCGAGTGGGGTATTGTGTCAAATGCCTTTGCAAGGTCCAGATAGGCTGTGTGGACTACCTTCCCTTCATCTATGGCTTTGGTGACTGTTTCAAAGAAGTCAACCAGGTTCAAAAGGCAGGATCTGCCCTTGACAAAGCCAACTGGGTAGGATCTAGTGTCTGTAGGTCCCCAATGTCTTTGTTTATGAGCTCCATGATGATCCTCTCCATAGCCTTGCAGACTAAGCTAGTCAGGCTTATGGGGCATAGTTTCCAGGGTCCGTAGAGGCTCCACCTTTGTGGAGTGGGACCACTGTTGCTGCACGCCATTCTGTGGGCACATATCCTGTAGTGAGGCTGCTGGGAGATTATATAGCTGTTTTATTTGAGGGATTAGTTCCTCTTGGAGTTCATGTAGGACGCAACCTGGGACGCCATCTGGTCCCATGGAAGCAGTGTTTTTGTTTTGGAGAGGGAAGCCTTCACCTGAGCATCTGAGATGTTTGGGAGGCAGCTCTCGCCGGGATAGATACTTGCTCTTTGGGAGGGGTGGAGAAGTTTGCACTGAACCTGTCTGCCAGGATATTACGATGTCTGTGGGTTCAGTGTATTTTGTCATTTAGAATCAACTCAGAACAAGTCTGGGAGTTGCATCCCAGGTTTCTAACATAACTGAAAAGCCTTATGATTGTCTTTGGTGTCCTGTGCAATTTTCTCAAAGCTGGCCGTGGAGGATTTTATGAGGGATCGTAATTTTTTGCTAGTACTGATCAGAGATGCCTTCCCTATTAGGGATTTTGCTCTATCATGTAGTAGCCTCCTTCTGTTGTACAGTTTATTTATGGCAGGGTCCACCAGACCGGACGCCTGCCTTTGGATGATTGGATCTTGGTTTTGTTTGGGATAGGCATGATCCATGCATTCCTGGAGATGTCCGTGAGATTGCATTTATATAGGATTCGGCAGTTTGGGGCGTGGTTTCCACTGGCCCTGGGCCTTGACGGATTCCACTTCGGTTTTGAGAAGTGAGAAGTTCGGGCTTTGAGAAGTTTTTCACTGTGTTTTTCTGGGCTGGGGTGGGGTCGGATGTGGACACCCAGTGAAATTAATTTATGGTCTGATCTTGCCAATGAGGGATATACTTCTCGTGTGGCGCATCGAGTCCCCATGTTGGTAATGATCAGGTCTAGTATGTTGTCCCCTCTTGTGGGAGTGGTGACTAGTTGTTCCATAGCATTTGAGTTTTTTCCAGGAACCTTTGGGCTAAGGTGCTGGGGCTTGAGTAGTGCTCCCAGTCAATGTTTGGGTAGTTGAAGTCACCCAATATAATGGTGTTTGGAGAGATCTTCATGTTCTTCAATGTTTTCAGGAAAGCCGAGTGGGATTCCTGACTTTGAGAGGGTGGTCTGTAGGATGCTATAAACAGAAAAGCAGTCTTGCCCACTGTTAGTTGCACATGGACGGTCTCTGATACTTCGTGCAATGCCACTAACCTGGAGGTGTAGATATCCTTGATAAATATGGAAACTCCCCCTCCTTTTGTGGTTCGTCCGGTTTTAAATGGAAAAGCATGATATGAGGTATAGACTGGTAGTGCTGGGGTGCTCTCTGGAGCCTTGAACCAGGTTTCTGTCACTGCACAGATATCGATGTTCTCCATACTGAGGAGAGCTTCGAGTGCATGCATCTTGAGGTTAAGACTTCTGGCATTTAGCAGCATTACCCTTAGTTTCTTGTTCCTTATGCTGCCTATGGGGGTGGGTTTGACTTTTGAGCCTTGCCTAAAAAAGGCACTATGGGGGTGGCAAGAGCCTTTGCCAATATCCGAAAGCCCAGTGGTGACTGGTGCAAGCCATCCCTAGCGAAGCAACGTGGCTTGTCGAGCATGTCATCCCAGGCTGACAGACACTGGATCCCCTTTGAATGACACCAAAATTTTAGCCAATTGTTAAAATCGATCATTTTGTCTTTGTACTGTGGCATCATTCTAGGTGAGGGTAAGATGCTGCTCAAGGTCAGGGTCATACCAGCCTGGGCTTTTCCTGTAGTCCACGGCAGTACGTCTCAGGTCATTCACACCAGCATGTGCAATGACTGAGTCATATTTGTATTTGCTTTGGAGTGACCTGAGTGCTTGCATTATGTGTCGGATCCCAGCACCCGACAGGCAGCTCACCGTGACCTTCTCTTTATTCAGCCTGGTGAGCGGGACGTCAGTGTGTCTGACAATAGAGTCACCTATAACAAGAGTATCAGGTGTGTTATTCAGCCTTAAGGGCTGTGGCTGCTTGGCACACTGACTTTGTGGGTTATGTGTTGTGTGTGTTTTGTTTTGAGGTAGCGTTGCTTGGATGTCTGCTTTGGAGGTCTCTGTTGCTTAGGTAGATTTTATTTAGAGCCTCCAGTATGTTTTTGTGTATTTATGAGTTTGGTGGGCTGATGTGGTGGGACTATGTGATACTGGAATTGTGTTGTGTGAGGTTACCTTCTCCTCCTGACTGGTTACACCAGTTTTGAGATGAGAGAGCTCAGCCTCCAGTTTGGCTAAATAGTTGCATCTCTCACATATATTTGAACCTGTTTGGAGGATGAGAGGGTTGTCCGTATACATGAGACAGTTGTGACATTGCCTCAAAATTCCCAGATTCACCAGCTGGACTAGAGAGGAAAGCATTGACTCACCTTTGGGCATGCTAGAGTAATAGGGAAACTGAATTTAAGATGGACCAATAGAGGGCAGGGTAATCGTAGAGAGTATAAGAGTAAGTAGTGCTTATGGTTTAATAGTGCTAACTTGTAGAATTACTTAATTGGACCAGTGACAAAGGTCCTTAAACTCTGCCAGTTGTCTAGTAAAATATCTTTGTGCATACTCCAAACTCATAATTTGAGAGGATCTATAGATACAAAAAGACTGAATTATTGGTTTTAAAACTGGCAGGTAACTAGGGAGATGAACTTTGACCTACTGGAGAAGCAATGCCAGATGTTAATCATTATACTGCAATACCTTCTCACCACAAGAGATGGATGCTCATTAAATTTTAAATTTGTATCAACAGGGATACCCAAGTCCTTCACACATTCAACCTCAGAAAGAATCTGACCATCTAGAGACTATAGATACCTGCAAATGAATTTACCAAAACGTATAACTGAGCATGTTTTGGCATTAAACAACAACACCACTGACATGATATACCATTGAACTAAAAAGTCTAGATACTCCTGCAAGCACCTCTGGTCAGTTAAACTATAGGTGATGCCATCAACCTTCATATCATCAGCAAATTTAATGACCCAAACTTATGTGTTTTTGGAAAGTGTCTCAAAAAAAAAAAAGTCTTGAAAAGTAAAATAAATCATGGACATCCAGAAGCCGTGTAACTGAAGCACTAGTATGTCTTTAAGGGGTCATTTGCATATATATCCCATGGGCCTCTACCACAGGAGGTTTAAGGTATTACACAATGAATATTCACGGTAACAATCATCCTGTGTGCTACCTAACCTGTATGCAGAGCAGTATGGAGAAGAAATACCAAGCCATTAAGAGGAAGTGCTTGGCTGTAAAATGAGCCATTTACTCTCCAAAATATTATTTGTTGAAAGTTCAGCCAGGTGACTCATCATTCCCCACTGAAATGGTTAAGGAAACAGAAAGATGGCAATACAAAATTGCCAATGCATTACTCATAGGCATGGACTATAAAACAGAAATACTGACTGGGTTGTCTTTTCCTTGCAGCCCAATGCTGTGAGACCAGTATTGGTGTGTTTATAGTGGTAGAGTGTTGTTGTAACACCTTGCTTGTAGAAGATGTGCCTGTGAGTGTGTGTGAAGTGACATGAATTCTCAAAACTCTTTAGTCAGGAAACTGATTGTGTTAATTAGTTACTGAAAAGTAAATTATACCAGTTTAGTAATGTATAAAATAAGGTTGCCTGACAAAGGCAAATCAGGAAGTTAGTTCCTCAGTCAGAGCTTCATAATGGGGTGAGATAGGGGCTTTACCTGAAGAACTAGGATTATTGGTGTTGGACAGCCCACCTGGGTCATATAGTGAACTTAAAGTGAAGCAAATTCAGATTAAAACTTTTTTATTTAGTGGAACTGAAGGAAAGTACTGGCAAGGCCTACAACCATGTCCTTGAATTTGCAGCTTTTTGCTGGAAGGGATATATGTGACCGTTGTGTTGGGAGATACTTCTACAGACTTAGAACCTGGTTTACATGCTATAAATACTAAATATATTCTGTGGAAGTATCCTGTGGAAAGGCAAGTAGACTACCTTCTCATTTTGTTTTGTAAAACACAGTGACACAGAGATTAGAATTGAAGTCTCACAGTATTTAGTTTTCCTGTTTGGGTGTCTGTTCAGCATATTCTCCTTGTGCCCAAATTGGTATTCAGTTGGACCTCTGGTTTCTTTCCACATCCCGATGACATTGAATAGGTGAGCTAGTGATCATTCAAGTTGCTGATAGGTATGTGTCACATGTGAGAGAATGTGACAATGTGTATGTGTGTGTGTTTGTGTGTGTGTTACTAGACTGGCATCTGATCCAACATTAGTTTCTCTGCCCTGTGTCCACTATGTTAAAGGCCAGAATCTAGCTCACTATCAGCTTAAATTGTATAAAGTGTGTATCAGAGGATGAATGAATACATTTAATGAATTAACTGCTAAAGCTAATTGACAAATTTAATGACTGAAGGTCACATATGATGAATGTATATATATATATATATATATATATATATATATATATATATATATATATATATATATGTTAAGGTCGACATCTGCTTTGTCAACAAACTTTAGTGAACAGAATAGATAGTTGACAGGTGTCTGAGATTAATAGTCCCTGGGGTAGGGGAATGTGACCTTTCCCTTGGATTGTGCAGTCTCTGAGTTAGTTTACAGTATATAATTATATTTGTAGTATATATAATTAGCAGGGTGGTGTGGGGAGCGTTACAAGAGTTATTTCCTCCAGTGAAAATGATGTTTTTACTTTGCTTGTTCAGAGATTAATTCTCAGGGCATAAGCAGACGTGTGTCAGCAAAGTGTGTTGGATCCAAAGATCAATATTCAGGCCATTTGACATTAGGGTCTCTGTCTATCTATCTATCTAGCTAGCTAGCTAAATGTGTATGTATTCTGATTTTCATCAGCCAAACATCAGCTTTCACAACGTTGACCAGAAAATGCTGACATTTCAAATGTTGACATGCTACTGTGCATGCACTGAGCAACAACCTGGACGTATTCAAAATTAAAATATAAAAATAAAGCAAAAAATGTTTTTGCAAGGGGGAGGGGGCAAGCCTTCCTGCATCCCAACAACCTCTGGCTAATTATGTTCACTAATTCCAAGATCACACAATATTGGGAAAAGGGCATTTTCCTCTATCCCAAATATTGTGTGAGGTCTTACATCCATGCAGCAACCATCTGATTAATCTATCAAATTTTGTCAACTATACAGATATCAACCAAGTATAAAGTCAACAATATTTAGTTCCCCCACATATTTTTCCACTGATGTAGTTGCTCTGAATGGTGATGGTGTCACAGATACAAAAGAGTACCGCAAATCATTGATATGGCTCTATTCTAAAAACTGATATAACTGCTATTCTTCCTAGTAAGGGACACACTGACACATAGAAAATAGATTTCTTCACCCAAGTGTTACACAAGGAGTTTGTGAATAGGAGGTATCCAACACATGTCATACAAAATGTTATTGGTCAAGACCACACTGAAATAGAAAGGGCAAACATTTGCCAGACTAATTCAAAAGAATGGTCTTTTTCTATGCCCTTGTTTTTTTTTCCTCTGGACAGTGTTGCCATTGAAAGGATCATACACAACAATTGTAATATATTAGAAGTCAGTGAAGAAGTCAAAAGAGTGGTGGGAGGCAAACCTTCTTTCATTCTTTCATTAACAGTAAAGCAAAAAAAAATCAAGACTTATTTAGAAAGATCTGTCAAGATGGTGTAGCTTTTATGAGAGGGACTACGGTACTCAGTGTAAATACATTCAAGAAAGTCCATATTTTGTTGACAGCAGGACTAGAAAGACATACCCAGTACCAGGGTTTTCACTTGTAGTAACACATTTGTGGTATATCTTGCTAGGTGCAGCACCTGTGAGACTTTCTGCACAAGAAAAAAACAATAGGATTTTCAGAAAAAGAATTTATGAGCACCAATACACCATTAGAGTTGAGAATAAGGAAAACACTTCAGCCAAGCACTCTAAAGAATGTTGTTCCTTTAAGAAATTCCTTTTTGGTGTTATTGATCATCTCCCTTTTGTTTTCAACAGAGACAGGGGTAATGAATTAGAATACAGAGAATTCAATTGGCAGATTATGTTTTATGTTTACAGCAACCCAGGACTTAATAGCAATTACAAGGTTGTTTTAACTAAAAATCAGAATAGCAAAAAAAAGTAAGAACTTCATTTGTGTTTTTTCACCATTTACTTTTTTACTTACATGATTTTTAACTGTGTTTTTCTTGAGAACTGACAATTGTATTAGTACCATGTGGTAGGGGTTAGTTAATTAATTGTTGAAGAGTATGTAAGTGAGAACTTTTTGTGAGTAATTTTGTGTTCTGAGGAAGGTCAGTGTGTCTGAAAGCGCTTAAGATTGGAATTAAACTTTTTGTTTTTAATTCTCTCCATTTTGATGGTGTTTTTATTGTTATTGGTGTTGTTGTTACACCATACCATTGGGATATCTATATACTTTTTCATCAGCATGTCCACAGCTTGTGTTACTGTCTCAAAAAGCTGACTGGATTCATTAGACAGGATAGCAAAGACAAACTGCTGGGGATCAAGTTTTACAAGATTTTGACAACACAGTTAATTTGGTCAGTTATGAAACATTCCATGGCTTTGCAGTGAGACTAGTCAAATAGCTTCTGGGATCAGTAGTGAATCTGTCTTTGTGGGTGGTATCACAACAGGGGACAAAAAACAGTAGCTAGGCTCAGGGTGAATAGCTGTTTGAGTGGGTACGTAGGATATGTTTATTAAGCAACTGGGTGTATTGTAAGTTCCTGTGGATGAAGTATTTTTCATTTTAGAGAGTACCTTTGGCAAGTATTCTTTTATAATGATGGGAGGGTCAGAGTATGTTGGATATGTGGGATTTGTATTGTTATTTCAGGAATGACATCTGCACTGAATTTGTTTGCTAGCATGTTAGCTCTCTCTACTAGATCCAAGTAGGTAGTGCCATGTTGGATAAATTCTGAGCAATGATGAGTGTTATTCCTTTGTCTTCTACTCTTCTACCATAACAAAGGAAGGATTTGGAATTGCATTTAACTTCTAATGCTATTTTAAGTTTAAGGGAAGCCTTTGTTTTTCTGATGGTGATTTTTTTTTAGTTCTTTTGATAGCTTTGTAATGTTGACCGTGATTTGAGTTTTTTTTTTTGCTATACAGTTTAAGAAGCTTTTTTATTTTTAAACTTTCCATTTTGATTAGATCTGGTAGGGACTGCCAGGACAATGCATTTATCCAGGTATACATATAGTTTGTGTAACTACTTGCTTTTTTTGGTATCTTGGATAATACAGTTAAACTTGAATTTAAAGACTTTAGAACAGAATTGTAGAATGTACATTTGAAAGTCTCTTAACTTTATGATGTTTGCATCTAAATATTTGGAGATTTTGAAGGAAAAGGTTACCAGTTTGTGACTGGATTTAACTGGGATAATGGAATACTATGGGTGTACTTAATATCAATGGCATCTTGGTAAGGACCAGGTCAGGAGTATTTTGTCTTGAAGTGGGTTCCTTGACAATTTGGTTGAGGGAATTTTTATTAATGAAATCGAGGACTTTTGGATTGTAACCTACAGTTAAAATCTAGGTATCCCAGTTTATCATCGGGTTGTTAAAGTCTCCTAGGATAATAGAATTCCTAGAAATTTAAAGTTCATCCAGTGTATTTAGGAACTTAACATTTTTATGGCAGCATAGACAGGGTTCTATAATATGTTGTGTTCTGAAAATTGGTTGTATTTTAATGTGATTTAGATCTTATTCTGCTCAGTGTTTGGGTCTTTAGGTATCTGCCAAGAACTGATGTGGTCTGTAATAAATATGGAAATTATCCACACAAAATCCTGGTATGGAGGGATTCCTTTCTATACTTTTAAACCAAGTTTGTTAAAATTAATGTACACTGAAAATTTGCCAGCAAACGCACATTCGCACACACACACACACACACACACACACACACACACACACACACACACACACACACACACACACAATCATCCAAACAATGACCAGCACTCAGAAAAAGGGATTTTTGACAACCCTTTTATTATAGAGACCAGAAATTTTAGATCATGGTTTCACCCATAAAGGCTTTTCCAATGCAATCAGTATCCAGCAAATTAAAATTATTTCAGCTTTATATATGTGACCTTCATTTACGTAAAGAGTCACATGATAACACCACACTGTGAAACTATTAATCCAGTAATAAAAATACTCATTAAAAAACACAAAATCAGTATGAAAATGTAACAACACCAAGCAGTAACAGAACTCTGGATAACACTCTGAACATAATCATTTCGGTATAAAACTTAATATATCCATAATATTCACTTTATTCCTACTCTATTGAACCCCATTATTAACTGCTATTTCACTCCTGGCTATAAAGACCAATTTACTTATAAACTGTTAATAATATGTTTACCAATCTTGCTGTGTATTAATCCAATCAAATGAATATTTTTTTTTTACAAACATAAATCTCATTGTTCCACTGCCCTGTTCTGGTCAATATTTTGGGTTCCTATTTCATGAACAAACTTTTCAAAATTCGAATGTCATGTGGTCGACACCATATGATTGAACTTTGAAAAGTTTGAAGGTTAAATGTAATGCCTCTGTATGGTGCAGAATGGGAGAATTTCCCTTTTCTGCACTGAAGTGTGATCACGGAGTTGGTATATTTAAGTGGGGGGGGTGGTACAGGGGGGCTTGCCTCCCTGCATGGAGCATTAAGGTAAGTTTTATTTTTTTTGATGTTTTATTATATATTTGAAGTTTCAAACTTCGATCATATGTTGTTGAACATATGGGATTTGAAATTTTGAAAATTCAAATATATAATATAGACCCAATATTTTATTATTCACAAAGCAATCATCTATAATATACTTTTTATAAGAAAACTTACCACACTTAGAGCATTTCATTTTAAGGCTGGGTGTTTTGTAACTCCTAGATTAATAATGACCCAATTTCCCTTGTAGCTTTTGAAAACTTTATGTTTTTGTGCTTTTGATAGGAAAACATGGCTATCGACTTTATCAAGGCCTATAAAAGTATATATTGCTCATGAATGTTTTCACAAATGCTTATATAGTGCACTTCTTTCTCTCTTACAATTAACATGGCTTATCCATCCATTCTCAACCCCTTTTCAAGAGAAAATCTATGTTTAGACATAACTGATGTTTGACCCATGTAAAAAACTCCATATAAGTACTCTACCATCTAAATCACTTATTCCGTATTACAATTAATAAACATCCTGATTTCATATGTCTGTGATATAGTTGCAGGAGTAAAATATTTTGTGTTACAGATGCTTTTACACTGTATGCAATTCCAACACACAAAAAAAATGAACTTTTACCAGACTTTTAGACTGTTTTTTTTTTTAACATGTCCTTTATACTTTGACAAAAAAAATTGGGGTGGAGCCTGAATGGCTAACTGAAAGCAGCAGTATTTTAGAGCTCCATATAACTAGTTAAATAAGACAGGAAACAATATTCATTTTTTTTCTTCAAAGTATAAAATCTTATAGATAAAGTATTAATTTACATAATTAGAAACTTTGGTGAAGTTTTACAAATAATTTCCTGTCAAAAAGCTTGGAGATATATTCACTTGTTAAAATGAGCAACTCAAATAATTCTCACCAGGATGCTGCCTTAAATAAGTAACTACAACAGATGGCATCTACCCTGCAGGAGTTGTCTTTGAAGATGGATGATTTTAAAGAGAACCTGGAAAATCTTAAAACAAGCAGTCAAAAACAGGCGGACACCCTCAAGGAAATGCTACAATAACACCAGATAAGGATAACAGGAATAGAGGTTTCTCTAAATGACTTAGAAAGCAGACTTAAGGAAGAGGAAACACAGAAAGAACTGCTTCTTAAACAAAACACTTGGTTGGTTAATAAAGTAGATGACTTGGAAAATAGGGAGAGGAGAAATAACATCAGGGTTTTTGGATTACCTGAAAACACAGAAGGTGGGGATATTATTTCCTTTTTATCAATCTGGATCCCTGACTTCTTAAATTTAAAAGAAGGACTTTCCTTTGGCATTGAAAGGGAACACAGAGCTCTTGGGAAACCTGCCACTAACTCAAACTCTCCTCCTAGGTCAGTAATTATCAAGTTTCTTTCATACTTGGACAAGGAACTGATTTTAAGATCTGCTTGGAGGAAGGCACCTCTAAAATATAAACAGAGCCTGATAAGATTTGATAATGACTATTCATCTAGAATAATGGAACAAAGGAAAAAAGTGTGGCCAATGATAAAGTTTCTGAAACAAAATAACATCAAGGCACAACTTGCATATCCAGCTAAGATAAGAATACTGTATGCCAACGAGATGAGGACTTTTATTGACTTAGAGGAAGCATCTACCTTTATTAAAACTAATAATGTGATTACTTTACCAGAAGATATGGATTGGATGTCACCTTCTCTCAAGAGAACAAAAGAAACAAATGTCTGGACAGATGTCAAAAAGAAGAAGCAAAAGGCTGATACAGTTACAGCCAAATCTCTCAAAGCATCTACTATGATATGAATTGTTTTAACATTACTTTAAAGGACCAAGTGATGCAAAATAGAAATAAAATAACTTTTTTTTTCATCCCGATCTCCGGGGTTTAACCGTAGCGCAGCGCCACTTAAATGCGCCATGCGCCTAAAACCAGAAAATTAATAATTAAGATCCACAAATGTGGATTTTATAGCTAAAATGAATTTACAATGCAAGTGAATGGCAGGCTGAAGACAACATGGCCACCGAGTAGAGTTTGCTAAGGGGGGAAGCTCAGTCTAAGAGATGTAACCAAGCATTAGTAGGCAATCCTATGCAAATGAGAGTTAGGATAGTGAATCGCAAGTTTACATAGGAAATGAGCACAGTCAGTGGAGTATAGGAGTAGGATAAGGGGAGTAACAGAGTAGAAGATAGGTGACATCACGAGGAGGGTATGTATGAAAGGAGTGAAGCTCATTGGAGAAAAGTGTCATGTGTCAGCCGACAATTACATATTATTGAAAGAGGTGTGTCAACAGGTAGGCCAGGTAAAGTCAAGAAATGGAAGGTGTATGCCGTGGATAACACCAAAGTTTCTTGCTGATCGTGCATGCGCGCATGTGCTCGCCAGTCATACCTCCCAACTGTACCAAATAACTCGGTTTTTACCGAGTTTTGGGATCCAAATAATGGGGTGCCATGATTCCGGAGTGGCACCCATTCATTTCCGACTTTTTCCATGTTTTTATTTTTATTTTTTTTTCTCTGTTTATTTTTGTGCTGACGTCATCACGTGCATGATGACGTCAGCTCCGTCAAGGCTACCAGCCTGTCGGAATGCTCCATTACACACAATGCCATGATTGATCTGTGGGAAACAGTTATTTAAACAAATTTGCGGTTATTTCGTTCAAGCAAGCGTTGCCGTTGAATTAGCAAGCAGATGGAGGGGGAGCAGAACATTTAAGAATTACAAGAGCGGAGTTTGTTGGCTATGCGAGCGGGCCAGGGAGCATAGCAATTCAACATGAACAATGAGCATTAGTAAAGTAGGACCATATTTTGTATTCTTTGAAGAAGAGGTGTGTTTGCACAAATGTTCATCAGAGAATCCCAGCAAACAAAGTGAAACTTTTCAGTGGTGCCACAGGAGCAGTGTGTGGTTTATTTTTAACCTGCCTCCTTAACTGTAGGAGACAACTCATTAAAAGCTCACAGCGATTAGTGCCTAATACTGTCCCTCATAACAACCTTTGATTTGTTGTGTCAAAGGCAGTTAGCTTGTTGCTTTGTCATACTTGCAACATGGTAAAGGTAGTCAGCTTGTTTTTTTCCACACTTCAAAAAGCAGTAAGTCAACTGCAGTGTGCCATAATTTGGTTGTCTGTTCTTCAGTTTGCATTTGAAAGTTGGTATCCCACAATTCCATTGAAGTGGGTGGGATTACATAATTATGTATGCAAATTTTATGTTAATCACCGTAATTTGTACCTATTTTCATGGGCCTTGTCCAGATTTTTGATGTTTCCAGGTTGAGAGGTATGGCGCCAGTAAACCCGAGTAAGACAGTGTGAGCGTGTGTTAGTGTGTGTGCGCACATGTAAGCTTGAGTAAGAATATGTAAGGCTGTATAAACAGTTGTAAGTGTGTTTGCACCGGTGTGCGTGCATTTTAACAAGAATAAGCAAGTTTTAGTCTGTGTAAGCATGTGTGTGCGTGTGTTAGCTGCTGTGCACGTGTTTGCACTTGTGTGCACAGCGCTCCCCCCTCAGGAAACAGAAAGGAAAAAGGAAGCACACCAAATAGTAGGGAAGTTACCAGGGAGTACTAGCAGAGCTAGCAGGTGAAAACAATCAGAATCAGGCAATTACCCAGGCAGAACACTAGCCCAGCCCAGCTCAGCACTTAAAACACTGCAAACAACAGTCCATTATGTTTCTCTCAAGAGACACTGGAACACTGCAGTAAGCTAATAGCAGTGAAAACTGAAAAAGCTGTACTGAGACAAAAAATGTTAGGGGCTGCCATTGCTGTTATAAGGCGACATATGCAACATGCTGAGGGTAGTGATGATGCAAATGCTGCTGGACAACCCACAGTGAGGAGACGGAGAAGAGTGTACAGGCCCAGGGTAACCTACCAGGGGCTACATGAGCTGGAGATAGTGGAGCACTATAGAGTGGACAGAGACCTCTTGCAGCAAATTGTTGAGCTGTGCAGGCCACGCCTCACACACAGAACCAACAGAGGGGAACCCATCCCAGTGGAAACTAAGGTATGTGTTGGCCTAAGAATATTAGCAACAGGTACCTTCCAGAGACCAGCTGGGGATATGATGGGAATATCACAGGCATCAGCATCCAGGGTACTGCACCAGTTCCTGGATGCCATGCCAGCACATGTCGGTGATCATGTATACTTCCCCAATTCCCGTGAGGTATTGGCCAGCAATATGCATCTCTTCCAGCAAATAGCGGAATACCCTGAGGTAGTGGGTGCAATAGACTGCATGCACATATGCATCAAAGCACCAGCCGGTGAGCGGGGTAGGGTCTACTTCAACCGCAAGGGCTTCCCTTCCATCAACTGCCAGGTCATGTGTGATGCCCAAGGAATAATACTGAATGTGTGTGCTGGCTGCCCTGGAAGCTACCATGATTCCCATATCTGGCATCTGACGCAGCTGTAACAGACATTTGCCAATGGGGACATCCCACATGGACACCTAGTGGAGGATGCTGGCTATGCACTGGAGCCGTGGCTGATGACACCCATCAGAAACACACACACACCTGAACAGAAATGCCATAATGAGGCACACGCACAAACACGAAATGTAATCGAACATGTGTTTGGGCTGCTCAAGTCACGGTTCCGGTGCCTGGACACATCTGGTGGAGCCTTGCAGTACTCACCAACTACATGTACCCAAATTGTCATGGTATGTGCTATGCTACATAATATGATCCTGCGAAAACAGCTGCAGCAGGACCAGCGTAGGCCTGAGCCAAACAGCCCCCCACCATTGCCAGGGCCATCACAGGCAGAGTGTGACTCGGAGGAGGAACAACCTGAGCCTGCCCCAGTAGGCAGAAGGAGGCGTGCCCAGTATGCTTTGGCCTTGGGAAAGAGGCAATGCATAGCACATACACTGGCTCAGTAGGAACTCTGGAAATGATACCTCTCTCTGACCCTCACATATAGTAAAAGGGATGCCTACGTTGACACTACCTGCTTTCAAACATGTATAGGGAGTGTAGTATGTGCATCCGACATAGGCAGCCCTGCATCAACACCTGAGGCATGATTGCCATGTGTTAAGCAATGTAAAGCAGTGCTAAACAGCATTTACCACCATGTAGTATATGTAAACCAAATCGCACACACCAACTTGTACAAATGTGGTCAATGTTGAGTAATATTGACCAACGTCCAGCAATGATGGTTAATATTGAGCAATGTTGGACAAGCTGGGTCTAAGTAGGGCATAGCTGAACAAAAGCCAACATGCTCATTGTTGCTCTACTGGCCCTTAAGCAGTCTGGTCTGCTCAGTATGAAAATATAAGCGATGATGGTCCGTGAACCCAGGCTACTGTGCACTATAGTCATAGTACTGAACCACTAAACCATGACTGTATTGCAATGGTTAACCTGTATGAAGAAATGTTGATAAGTCTATGCAAAGTATTCCATGGAAACCCTGCAGGCACAACATAATCCCTGTCGAGTTATGACACAAAGGTGAGTCCTGCAGTAAGAATAGAACCTGACTTTCAACACACACAGTAGAAATGTTAATATTGGACATGTACACATACATCAACAAATGTAGTAGACCTCAGACAGCAGCATACTGAAAGGTCACACTGGGCATGCTCACACACTTGAATAAATGAGACAAATGTCAGGCAACAGAACACTGACAGTCTGAACTGGGCATGCTCACACACTTAGGCCATGTTGGAGTACAGCAGTGGGCCACACATATCAGGCAGTTGCATGTGTTAACCCAGGAACCTCTCACTATCCAGCAATCTGCCCTGTGCACACACTTATATGACAACAGACACGTATATAATATAGTGGAACCCTGTCATAATCAAATATGTTCTGCAGATACCTAAGCGGTTCATAGAAATTGGGAAAGCAAAGATGATAAAAACCTGCGAACAGTATCAGCAATAAACATTGTGCATCATGAACATTTTCATAGGTTCAGAGGTTGATACTAGGCTATCTGCCCTAGGGCATGTACAAGCATAGCCAGGGTGTGTTTGGCTGCTGCAACCCAGTCAAATCAGAACACTGTGCCCGTGAATAGTAGGTCACACAAGATAGCCCATTTACGTTTAGTGTATTGTGCCTCTGTCTAGCAGATATCCCATGGGTACACATACGATCACCCATCCACTTGTCAAGATGTCACCTGTAGGTGGTCAGTGGGTGGTTCTGCTTATGCAAAACTGGGATTACACTCTGCAGTGAGTGGAACCTTTCGGATAATAATCTGTCCCCCCAGCATGTCCTATCAACATCTGTGCTGAGGTATATATCCCTGGAGTGTGTAGCTCCAAGGGAGTTGGATATCCTGAGGTGGAGCATGTCCATTAATTCTGGGTCAGATATTGCCTTAAACTACAGGCACACAACACATCCGTGTATGTGGTAAGTGACTGAGCAGAGCTGGAGTTACTGTATCTGAACTGTGCAGGGCATCCGTGTGAGTCCCTACATCTGCTTGATGAGTAACATTTGTGGCCATTACAGTTGCTGCAGGTGTCGGGTAAGGTACAACCCAAATGTGGCATAGTAACCAAGCATGGTTGTGATGAGTATAGGGGCACAATGACCACACGTGATCAACATGTGAAACCATGTGGGATATGGTGGGCTATGTAGAAGTACTGTCTAACCACTTTGACAATGTGATTGTCAAAGGTGAGAGTATGAACAGGTCATGTCCCCAAACCCGTAACAACTACTACCATATGTAATGGATTACTACCTATGTGGTAATGTGTGGGCATGTTGTCATTCTCAAAGGGGATGACTATGCAACTAATGGCATGTAGCCGTAGGCCATGGCTCAGGCACCAGTCATCCTATCTCTGTGAGACCCTGTATAAGTATGCATGTGCCAGCTGGAGAGTTGATTATGGCACCCAGTTTGCAGTCATCTGCGAACATGGGCAGCCATATCCCTCCTGTGATAGCCTGTATGTCACACAAATATATACTGAACAAGAGAGGTCCCAGGACTGAGCCTTGTGGGATGCCATGTGTAACTGGTGTATAGTCAGACATGGCACCTGCAACACTGAGCATGTGGGTGCTATCCCTGATCCATGCAGCAATCCATCGTGTGAGATATGTGTCGATATTGATGCCAGTGAGCCTATGCATAATGGCCGTGTGGGGTATAGTGTTGAAGGGTTGTGCAAGGTCCAGGCAGGCTGTGTGGACAACCGTCCCAACACTGATGGACCTGGTAACTATTTAAAGAATACAAACAGGCCCAACAGGCAAGATCTGCCCACAACAATGCTGTAATGTGTAGGACCCAGTGTCTGTAGGTTTCCCATGTCTATGTGCATGAGTCCCATTACAATACGCTCCATAGCTTTGCAGAACAGGCTAGTTAGCCTTATAGGCCAATATTGTCTGTGGTCTGTTATGGCAGTATTCAGTGGAGTGGGACCACTATCGCTGTACATCATTCCGTGGGTACAAATCCTGCAGTAACCCTGATATCAAACAGTGATGTAATGTGAGGGTTACGTCTGTCATGAAGGCCATGTACAACACAGGCCGGGACACTGTCTGGTCCCATTGATGCTGTGTTGTCTGCTGTGGGGAGGGCAGCACTCACCTGTTTATTCGTGATGTCAGTGAGGTTACACTCTGTTGGGATGGACAGTACCTCCTTAGGGGGGATGGGGGGGGAGACATCTGCATTGAACCTGTTTGCCAGGATGTTGGCAATGTCTGTAGGTTCAGGGTATGTTCAGCCAGTATGCAGTAACACACAGAATATCAGTGAGTGTCCAGCCAGGTACCTGAATTAACTGAAGAAGGCCTTGTGAGTGTCCGATGTGTCTGGTGGAATTGTCCGTTAGAAGCGGGCCTGACATAAATACACGAGTGATTGTAGCTGTCTGCTAGTAGAGATCACAGATGCCTTCCCTGTCTGGGATTGTGCTCTATCATGTAGTAGCTTCCTCCTTTTGTTGTATATCATATTAATGGCCGGGGTCCACCAGACAGGTCCCCTGCCATTGGAGGAGTGAGTCCAGGTGTTATTTTGGATAGCACAATTCATGCAGTCCACTAGGTGTCCATAGACTGTGTATGTAAAGGATTCAGCAGTCTGAGCCATACTTACCACTGACCCAGGGTCTCTGAAGGATACCACCGTGGTATGGAGAAGTGTGACGTTTGCTTTTGGGTAGTTCACCAAGATTACCCAGGATGGGTGTGGGGACGGGATATGGATGTCCAGTGAGATAAAGTATGTTCTGTCCTTACCAATGAGGGGTATATCGCAGGTGTGGAACATAGAGTCTCCATGTTGATGATGATCATGTCCAATATGTTGTCCCCTCTTGTGGGTGTGGTGACCGGTTGTGCCATAGCATATGAGTTTACAAATTGTAGCAACTGTTGGGCGAGGGCGAGGGTGTTGGGGCCTGAGTACTATCCCCAGTCAATGTGTGTGTATTTGACGTCACCCAGTATAATGGTGTTTGGGGAGACCGTCATATTGTCCAGTGTTCCCCGGAAAGACGAGTGTGGTTGCTGAGTTTGTGAGTGTGGTCTGTAGCAGGCAACAAACCAAAAGGCAGATTTTCACAATGTTAGGTGCATATGTATGGTCTGTGATGCTTTGTGCAGTGCTACCAACCCGGAGGTATGTGTATCTGTGATGTATATGGATACTTCCCCTATTTGTGTTGGCCATTCTGAGTTATGTGGTCAGAAAGCATGGTACGAAATATTACCTGGTAGTGCTGGTGTGAGAGCCTGAACCATGTGTCTGTTAGTGCACAGATATTGCTTTTCTCCATACTGAGGAGATTCCTGAGTGTGGTCAATGTGAGGGTAATACATCTGGTGTTGAGCAGCATTACCCTCAGTGTCATGTACCCTGTAATGTCTATGGAGGTGGGTCTGTCTTTTGAGCCCTGCTTAAATAAGGCAGTATGGTGGCAGCAAGTGCCTTAGCCAGTATTCAAAAGTCCAAGGGTGACAGGTGCAAGCTGTCCATAGGGAAGCTACATGGCATGTCGAGCATGTCACCCCAGGCTGACAGACACTGTATCCCCTTTGAATAACACCAATATGTTAGCCAACTGTTAAACGTGATCAGTTTGTTGGTATACTGAGACATCATACTTGGTGAGTGTAAGATGCTAGACAAGGTCAGGGTCATACTGGCCTGGGCTACATGATCAGAGAGTTCCTCTATGTATCATGTCATGTGGTCCAGGGAAGAACGTCTGAGGTTGTACGCACCAGCATGGACAATGATGGAGCCAGTCCTTGGCTTGCTTTGGAGTGACCTGAGTGCATGTGTTATGTGGTGGATCCTGCCACCTGAGAGACAGCTCAAAGTGACTATTCCCTTGTTTGGCCTGGTGAGTGGGACGTCAGTGTGTCTGACACTAAGCGTCACCTATTACAAGTGTATCAGGTGTGTTGTTTAGCCCGAAGGGCAGTGACTGTGTGGCACACTGACATTGTGAACTATGTGATATGTGGGTATTGTAGTGGGGTAGCAGTTGTTTGTGTGTCTGCTTTGGAGGTCTCTGCTGCTTAGGCACAGTGTATGTAGAGCCTCCGAGTATGTGTACGTGTGATAATGTGGTTTGATTGCTGTCGCTATCGGTGTATGTGAGACTGATATGTGGTGTGTGTGGTTACCTTCGCCACCTGATAGACCATGCCAGTCATGGGTCGAGAGAGCTCAGCCTCCTGTATGTCAATATTGTTGCATCTCTCACATATATCTGAGTGTGTTGGGAGGAGGAGAGGGTTGTCTGTGTACAAGAGGCAGATGTGACATTGTGTCATAACCACAATATTCACTAGCTGGACTGGAGAGTACACACGAAACCGACCCCTGGACATGCCAGTATATTATGATGACATACTCTGTAGCCTGATCACAAAGGATCAGTAGGGTGTTAAGTGTGTAACAGAGTATAACTGGAATTCGTGCTCAAGTTTGTTGGTGTTTTGTAAAGAGTAGCTGAGAAGGAGTCCAGACTGAGAATCATGACATGTCCTTCAGCTATGTCATAAATAGTAATGTACACTCATATATGTCCTGAGTCAGGGCCAACTGTACCTTACTGACAATGCCGACATCCTGTCAGACAGGCCCATATATACATACCCACCTCCCACTGACAATAGTCCCTGACATCATACCAGGAGATATCACATGTAGAATGGCTGACCAGCTCCCCCCAAAGCCAAAAGCATGGCAGCAATTGCATTACAATGTTTCCCAATATGTGTCATGCATGCACTACAGAACAAACAGACCCTGCACCTGAACAGTCTGTTGAGCCTCACCCACTCCACAGGGTCTGGAACTGTCAAATGTGTTACAGCAACATATGGCACTCCCCACAAGTGTGGGTGCACAAAACACCATGGGAAGTATAGTTCAGTAAGCCTATAAAGTCTGATCTGCAAGGCCATGGAGTGCATCATGGCTGAAGTCATAAACAGAGCTATTGGAAGCTGACAAGCACACAACCCTACCAACTGTGGTATGTTCATGTGCAGATCATGGTTCCCAAACATGCTACACCATTTGCAAGGCAGCCACCCAGGACATACATCACTGAACAGAGCTACACATGTCCCACATAGACTTTGCATAGCTCTTCATCAACATCACAGACACATGTCGTATCCACAAAACCAGCAATCTGTGCAAAGATATGTGTTGACATATGAAGGGATGTCAGTGTGTCCACAGATAGATCACACAAGGTGCGACTCACAGGGTCCTTTTCAAGCTGTTGATACCTGCCGACCCACATGGATCATTCCTGGGATTGCATAAAAGAAAGTGCACACACATTCCCATGTCCAGTCTGATGATGTCAGCATCCTACAAATATACCAGGAGAAGAGAAACCACCCAGTAAAGCATCTAGTGTGCAGTGTTAATGTGTATCTCTCTAGTATCATAACATAGTTAGGTAGGGGTTTGAATCCTGACAGTGTGTGTGGGGATGTATGTGTGTGATTTCCTTTGAGAGGAGTAGCCTTTTTGGAGACTGGGAAAATACATTAAAAGAGGCACATCCCTCTTTGGAATGTCTAATGATGTCAGCATCCTACAAATATATCAGGTGAACTGAAACCACCCAGTAAAATATATAACGTGCTTTGTTAATGCGTATCTCTCTAGTGTCATAACATAGTAAGGTAGGGGTTTGAATCCTACAAGTGCTGATAGTGTGTGTGGGGGGTGTGAATGTGTGTAATTGCCTTTGAGAGGAGTAGCCTTTTTGGAGACTGGGAAAACACATTAAAGGAGGTACATCCCTCTTTGGAATGTCTGCTGATGTCAGCATCCTACAAATATTCAAGAACAGAAGCCACCCAGTAAAGCATATAGCGCCCCGTGTTAATGTGTATCTCTCTAGTATCATAACATAGTTAGGTAGGGTTTTGAATCCTGCAAGTGCTGACAGTGTGTGTATGTGTGTTATCTCCTTTGAGAGGAGTAGCCTTTTTGGAGACTGGGAAAACACATTAAAAGAGGCACATCCCTCTTTGGAATGTCTGATGATGTCAGCATCCTACAAATATATCAGGTGAAAAAAAACCACCCACTAAAGTATATAGCATGCTGTGTTAATGTTTATCTTTCTAGTATCATAACATAGTTAGATAGGGGTTTGAATCCTGTAAGTGCTGACAGTGTGTGTAAGTATGTGTGTGATTTCCTTTGAGACGAATAGACTTTTTGGAGACTGGGAAAACACATTAAAAGAGGTACATCCCTCTTTGGAATGTCTGCTGATGTCAGCATCCTACAAATATTCAAGGAGAACAGAAGCCACCCAGTAAAGCATATAGCGCGCCGTGTTAATGTGTATCTTTCTAGTATCATAACATAGTTAGGTAGGGGTTTGAATTCTGCAAGTGCTGTTAGTGTGTGGGCGGATGTATGTATGTGTGTGATTTCCTTTGTGAGGAGTAGCCTTTTTGGAGACTGGGAAAACACAATAAAAGTGGTACATCCTTCTTTGGAATGTCTGATGATGTCAGCATCCTACAAATATATCAGGAGAACAAAAATCCCCAAGAAAAGCATGTAGTGCGCCGTGTTAATGCGTGTCTTTCTAGTATCATAACGTAGTTAGGTAGGGGTTTGAATCCTCCAAACGCTGACTGTGTGTGTGCCACAGGTGGTCAATGTAGTGTGGGTTTTGCTTTTACTACAGTATGACATATGATTAAAACAGTATGTGCATTGCACACATCGGGTATCTGTGTGGCAAATGAATATGTGTACATGTGACCTCAATCAGTACATAGGTGTGAAGCCTGCATACTACATGAATACATTTGTTTCCTTCAACAGATTGTGCCCCTGCTTCTCAGATCATAGGTCACATATGTTTGTATGCGACAAGCCCGGCCACTGTAGTGATCCGTGGCCAAGGTCATCTGTGCCACACGCACACCCATGACACATACTATAGAGTACTGTGAGTGAGGGTAATTGCCTGGGGTATATGTCACACATGTTCATACACAACAACGACTGGCAGTAATGGACAGTCATTATAGGTGTACAACAGCCCTGTGGATATGTATGCAGGCTCCTAATGTGTTATGTGAAACACCAATGGACCCCACAATACCTATGGATATGTGGATACCAAGGGACAGATGACATAACACATGTCTGTCTGTACACATTGGTACCCAATATACATGTTGAGGGCTACCACCTATGTGGTACTGTCGGGATAGTATGTCTAGTAAAAGTGGGTGACTATGCCATAGTCGGCGTACGACTATACAGCATGTATTGGACAACAGGTATCTGTCTGTATGATACCCTTGTGTAGGATATGCGTCTCATCCAGGGAATGCAGTGTAGGCCAATGCATGCATTTCCAGATGTGGATGGACATATCCCTAGTGTGTTTGCATGTACCTAAGAGGGCTATATGCCACACAGGTGTGGTCCCAGGAACATGTGGCAGTCAATACCACTGGTTACTGTTACAGTATAGTACTGGAAGGATCCAACTGTTACTGAGTTCCCTACAACTGTATGTCATTTGTCAGGACATCATCTAATGATTGGTTATAGTCATGCTGTTGAGGTGGTGTATACTACCAAACTGCAGATCATTGACAGATATCAACAGTATTACCCACAGCATAGTGTCAACCCATGTCATACACACGTGTACCCATGTTAGTACATATCTGTAGTAGAATGCATACTGGCCATCGAAATATACCATGAGATGTTAACAATGTGTACAACAGGGTATGTCGCAAATCCCATGTGCCCACTATGCCCATACATGCAGACAGTGTGCACACACCATGTTCACAGATGTACACCTGCTAATTTGTAATGCACACATCACACATGTACTGTCCACTCACTAACACATGCTGGCAACACTGTACACTTCAGTCAAGTGACACATGGGTGGACAATATATACTCAGACCTAACACTGGTGTAAACAATGCTACAATGACTATCAGAGCTGTGATGCATAATGCTTGCTCAGATATACCTACAAGGATATCAGTACACTTTCCTGTTGGCAACTTGCTACTATTGCTACACTGCTATAATGTCACCCTGTGCATCAGAACCATGTTAGTCTATTCCTGCATCAATGTGACAGATGACAGGAGGTGGCACAGGTGTCATCATATGCACAGGGTGTGTTGTTGGTTTGCCAGAGCCTGACATTGACCCATCCAATCGACATGTGTGTGTGTGTGTGTGTGTGTGTGTGTGTGTGTGTGTGAGGGACAACAGTACAGCATGGGCCAATGTTGATGTAATGTGTGTGTATGTGTGAGCCCTAGTTGTTTGGTTAATGTGTGTGTGTCTGCATGCACACAACTCCACGATGTGGCTGCCATATACGGGTGGTTGTGGGACAGCCACAGACTGTACCTGCTAGGCCATACAGATCACTGTCTCTGGCCATGGACACAATACCTGTGCCAGGCAGGGGTGCTATGGGCAGTATTGGGTACCAACCCTGACTGGGTGCTATCATCAGAGGTAGAGGTATGATGCCTGGACCCATGCCCCTGCTGGGACTGGCCAGTGCCACATGCACGTGGTCTAGTAGGATGGTCAATGGACAGGCCAGCCCAAGCATTGCTGGGGCTGGTACTGCCACTACGGGAGTGGCTGTGATCCGTGGTCCATCCATGATGACTGCCAGCTGATGCTGTTGCTGGCATGTGTCCACGTCGGCTTCCCATCCATCCTGCATGGTCCTGGCTCATGGCTAACACATTGTGGAGGACATCTAATGTCTCCCTCCAACGGCTATCAATGACCTCGGTGTAATTCCGGATGGCACCAGCAAGGTCACAGATGCTGTCATTGATAGCAGTGTAATGGGACATCTACGCCCTTAGTCCCTGTCAGGTGTACCATTCCATATGTGCCTGTGCCTGCATTACAGCCCGGAACATACTGGAGGTTGTAATACCTCTGGGGGCACATCTGCCAGGGGCAATACGACCAGTGGTGCTCCCCCGAGAACCCCTGGACATCTGCCTATGTGGTACCATTCCAGTAATCTGGCTACGGCTGCTGTGAGGGGATGCATGTGCTATGGGTACCACACTCTCCTGGTGAATGCCGACTGTATGCTGTCCCTCAGCTAAGGCCATTGGTGATGAGGGATGTATTGGCAGTATGAGTGTGCACATAGATGGGGTTGAACACTGTGTACTGTTGATTGGTGGACTAACGACAGACCCTGACAGACCTTCCTGTGCCACAATACATATCTCATCATCTCCACTATTAGTGGCAGTGACATCAGGTTCCCTGCTGCATTCAGACACCCCTAACTCAGCACCTGTGTAAGGAAGACAGGAAACACCCTTCACAATCTGTACATGATGTTAGCACACATGAACACATGTACACATGCACACATGCACACATGAACACATGCGCACATGCACACATGAGCACATGCACACATGCACGCATGCACACATGCACACATGTAGACATGAACACAAATACACTGCTCACCACAGCACATACACACACACACAAACCAGCAATCCAACACATACACAATAGTGGGTGAAGGTGGGTGACAGTATCACAGGGCAAACAGTCACCTCACATGTGTCAGCATGCAGAATATGTGTTGCTCAAGACCATGCAGTGCAAGTGTTGATGGTCCTATTTAATGACATTATACATGGCTGTGATGCATGTGTGTAGTTGTTCAGTGATTGTCTACACCATGGAACACAATATGTACATGGACACAACATTGCTGTGCAAGTATTATCTGCTCTGCAATGTCCTGTGTACCATCACTCAGTGGTATACATACCATGGCTGCATGTGCTATCTGTGTGACACATAGATTGCCATGTCTGCTTACAGTGTCTGTGTCCATAGCAAATAATAGTGGGCACAGGTGTAGCAAATGCATGCAATGTACAGACATGGGATGAGTGGTGCATGTAGATGTGAAGGAATCCCTATGCTCGACATGGCCATTGTACAGTGGTTATAGTGAGTGTGGGACATATTGCAGATATATCGGTGCCAGCCATGACATGGCATATTACATGACTGCAACATTAAACACCACACATACCCAATGTGTGTCATGTGACCTATACACCCAATAGCATTCCAGGACATATATGTGACTCTTTGTACAGATGGCAACAGCTGTGCATATTGTGTATACTGGCATATGTAAGCACACACACAACATGCTATGCATATTGTGTATAGGTGCATATGTTTGCACACACACAACAATGAGGTGCAAAGCAAAGACCGCTATGTGTAACACTGTGGTAACTGTAACTGGATGGGGTGTACTACCATGTGCCATCATCATCATCATCATGCATCTTGTGGTCACTCACGACTACTACTGTATGACAGACCACCACCTAGCATGCTGTACCTGAACTGCAGTGCCGTGGCTATGTTCACTATTACACAGCCACTTTGTACATGGGTGTATGAGGTGCCCAATAGGGAGCATTGCCTAACATGACTGTGTTATGTGTTGAAGAGTGTTGCACAGCCCCATGATAGGCCTCTTCCCCTGAGGTACATCATGTGTGTGTGGATGACATGTGGGATACTGAGGTGTGACCTTACAGCGGGTGTGTGGTTACGCCATATGTAGCATGTCTTTGTGTACTGCGTATGATAAACGTGTTATGTTGTGTACAGGTGTTGCAACTATGCCTATCCAATGTGCAGTACGGGGTTGCCACAACTGTGTCGTATGCTGTGTGTATTGCATGTCAGTGAGGCAGCTACTGACATTACTGAGCTGTGCAACGTCTTACAGCAAACATGCATGGCATGCATTATGCATAGGTGTGTTACGTGTACATGGCCTACACCTCACCTATGACATGCATATTTCATTACCAACATTGCAATTATAACACACTCACCAGCATGGATCAGCTGCCCTGCTGTCACACCAGAGGGACCTACGAGAATATGAATGAGTTAGTCAGTGGCCACAACTGTGGCATTGCTGCAGTGGGTATGCTAAACTGCAGTATAACAACAGTCAACAGTCACAGGTGTAGAGATATTATTTGAAATATCAGTATTGCACAACACTAGGCAGCAGAACTGCTAAACACACAGTACACATCTCATGTAGACATAATCTAACAATACAGTTAACTGTCATCTACAGGTAGGGCATGTTACCTGCTTGCTCCGGGTGGATGTGCTGGGTGGCTCCAGCCTCCATGACAACACATGTCAGAGGTTGATGTTGCTGTTGTCCAGGAGCCACCATGCTTAGGAGCAGCTCCTCCACTCTGGTGAGGGGGGGATGAATTGCCACCCCACCACCTGTGGCATGCTGTTGTCTTTGGATATCAGACACACGCCGCCGGACATGTCTAATTAAATCACTGCAGTGATGGTGTACCTGCTCATATGTCTGGTTATGCATGCTTATGTCATTTACCCGACAAACAAGTTCCTGCCACAGTGCAGTCCACTCCTGCTGGTGCTGGCTGCTTCTGGAGAACAGCATCGTGTACTGCTGCAATAGGCTTTGTAGTATCATCTCTTCCTCATCCGCTGTGTATGATGGATTGGGTTGGTGGGCTATCTGGCATAAAAAGATATGAACAATATGTGTCAGCGAGTCCTGTGGCACACTTTACACCTTTAACCACAGATATCACTTTACTGACATATATACCATCCTATTGTCTGTCAGAAGTTACACACATTCAATACCACTTATTGGTTCTCAGGCCACAACTAACTAACAGTGCCTGGCACACTCTATATATCACACCACTATACAACAGTACCTGACACACTGTTTGTGACACATTGCACAACCTCAAGACAGGGGTGTATATCACACCAATGCACGAACAGAGATGTCATCCATTGCAATGGATGTAAAGTACAGGTACAGTAGTACCAGTCAACCATCCTAGTCATTGATGCCATAGCCCTGCCTAACAGATGTGTACAGTTGTTACTATAGGTGGCATACTGCTGTAACAGAGTATATATGTTGCTGGATACACACGTATACCCTGTAACACACATATGATTGCAGCCATTGTACAGGCATGATTACACACACATCAAACATACAACACACCACTGTATGCCAACACAGATGAGCATTACCTGTGTACCATACAGTACTGTGCGCCACTACTTACACACCCTTATGCCTGAGTTTTGTCCTCTGTGCAGACTACAGGAAACACACATGACAGTGTTTCCAAGCAATGTGAACACACACCATACTGTGCTGTTTAGGCCTACAGCTTCTGGTAGTACTACAGTTGATATGGAAGTTGGATTCACCAGCAGTACCACTCACTAAGCATACATGTATTGCTTTAGCCTACAATGAGACACCACATTCGTCAACAAGGAACTACGTCACATCATGTGCCATACTACTATGTCTACCTAACAGTACATTACACATCATTTGCTGTCCTCACAGCTAGGATAGACACTACCATGTCAGATACAACTTCACACTAAGCTATCACACCTTTACAGACCTTGCACACATTCAGCGTTACACTTATTCAACCTCACATAGCAGGTATTGCATTGAGTACATGTGTGAGTGCATAGTGTTATAGGTAGGTAATATGCTGTTAGCCCTAGGGCCTACTGCAGCCTAGCCATATGCTACCCTGGCCTTTGGCACACATGTACTTTGATTTCACTTACCCCTGCCAACTAGAACCACAGAGGTGTTTCCTGGGGTGTATTACCAATCTCCCACACAATCATTAGGGGTATTTATGACAATTGCTAATGAGGAGCCTTGTTTGCTATTGCTAGGTGGTCTATTCCGGTGTATGGCATATCTCTGAGATGGGAACCTATCCCTCCAGCATGTGCTGTTTAGTGAGCTGACAAGGTTTAGGGCCCTAGAGCGTGTATCCCGGAGGGATTGTGATATGTTGCCATGGTGGTTGTCACCCAGCTATGGGTGTGACATACCTCTGTATGTCCGGCAGAGGTCACCTCTGTGTGGCCAGTATGCAATACAGTGTAGATGTGGTTTTGTGAGTCAGTCTGCATAGGGCATCTGTTTGCAGCCAGTATTACCCTTTGGGAGGTATGTCTGTGGCCTTTTCACCTGGTCTAGTTGTCATGTGAGGTACATACCACACAGGGCATTGTGATGCGTAGAGGGGAACACTGCCCTATATTTCTATAGATGACACACCTGTTGTCATGACACATAACACACAGACTGATTACAGGTATAGTGTGGCACTGTCTTCATCTAAGCGGAGGCTACTGTCCACCTGTGTCCCATGTTCCCTTATCACACCTTCACTGTTAGGTAGATCTCTACCTATGTGGTAGTTAATGGGTACAGTGTTTTGGAAAGAAGGAATGGCACTGCAGTATCAACATTTGTCTACAGTCCATGCCTTGGTCAACACACACCTGTTGCAGTACATATGACCCCGTGTCACTCTGTCTCTCCCTCTCTCTCTATATGGCTATATATATATCTATATATCTATATATATATATATATATATATATATATATATATATGCATATCTATACACATACATGTACGCATCCATTGCTGTACACATGGATGTACATATAGGCACATGTACAGTCCACCTTTCGTGGTGGGGATATCACTTATGCGACAGTTGAGGGATGTACAGTTATGTGATTATATTGCACAATGTTGTGCAGAATGCATGTGGGTGTCCTCAGCCCATGTAGCATTAGCAGGCCTCACTGGCTATAACACAGCAGATCTGACAAATTAGTCCCACAGCATGTAACCACCACATGACATATATCAGCACTGCATGCTGTTTTCTAGGCCACACACTACGACCTACATAGAAATATGCACATATCAACCTTCAATGACAGATATCTGCCCACTCTTCACTAACAGCTGCAGTATGTCCCTTGCCCTATGCACATGTGCGGATACAGATAGATACATACTGCTGCCACACATGGATGATTTGCAGTGTGTAGAGTACTCTTCAGGAACATCTACTACATACATGCCAACACATACATGTGAGTTACATACCTTACCTTTGTATTTCCCTGCTCCGTGTGTTACGGTTTTGTAGGTTTTTATCTATTTATTTATTTTTTTGGTTGTTTGTTTTGGGTTATCCCCCCTCTATTTTGGTTTATGTCTCAGTTTCTCTCTCTGTTGTGTCTCTGTCTGTGTCTGTGTCCGTGTCTCTCTCTCTCTCTATCTCCCAGCACCTGCAATGATAGAATTGCATGTGTGGACTGCAGGTACAGCCTACTTTTCTAAGTATCTGCACTTGTGCATGTGACAGCCTCTGCACCAATTGCTGCCCACCATTCAGTAATTGCATGCAGCCTGCTGTGTGGTGATTGCATTACTCACTGTGATTGCAACCCACTGCTATAAAATGCTAGGTTAGGTAGGCGTAGCCCTTTCAGCTCTCCAAGGTGGGGCCCATGATTGTTTGCTCTGGACACCGTTGTATCAGTCAGAAAGTTGGTATATGTCTCTTATCTGAAGCTAGGGTTGTAGCCAGTTATATGCATGTTGTACTCAAACCTGAATGTTGCTGCTTCCAGTACACACTTCTCAGTGTAGACATGTACTCACCCCTCCAAATGCTAACACAGGATACATGGGAGTATGTACTTTATTTCTGACTTACACAATTAACTGCCATACAAATGTGGTTATTGCACTGTATTCCTGTGGCCAGTATTTATCCTGGTCTGATACTGTGTGGTGTTTGTAAGGTGCTACTGTAACATTATTCCCTGCTAGGATGGCTGGTTCTCCTTTCACAGTCATGTCATGCAATTCCACAACAACTGCTGGTAAAGACCCACAGAACAGGATTTGTGTTATACCATTCCTAATTTCCATTTACATTCCCTCATTGTAATGCATGATATATTTATTTCAGAACCAAGTTATTTGTATATCTGCTGTGGCTTAGTGGTAATTCATGCAGTCTATTGTGTCAATGGTCTGGGGTTCGAGACTGGCAGAGGTTTTTTCTTTTGCTTCTCAGCAGAACAAGGGCCCTGTCATAGAGTGACTAAGGCACTTTCAAGCAGTTGTAAGTGGGTTTGCATGGGTTTGCATGGCACTTAGCTAAGCACACACATGCGCACACTCACTTAAACCTGCGTACTACTGCTTAAAAGTGCTTACTCCCGCTAACCCACCGCTAATTTCTTTTAAAGAAAAGAAAATGGGGAGATAGGAAAGTGGTGAAAAAGGGGGCACAAAGAGGGACAGACAGTAGTTAAACAAGCTCGGGATGTGCAGGATGGGTGTAGGGAAGGTCCATAGCTGCCCACTTCTTTACCAGCAACAGCTGTGCATATGCAATAAATTTGGAGTGATATTTGAAACCTTCCACCCCTGGAAGAGGGGTGAGGACAACAAAGTATGTTGTACTGCCAATTATAATTATCAGTTTACATGTCCAATGGACATGTGTGCAAAATGGGCAGCTATGTATGGGGTGTAATTTTTTTGTGGGTACAGATTGCCCATTTTTTTTTTTTTAGGTGAGAGTGGGAAGTGAGGTAGAGGAAGTAGCTATGTCCGGGGAGGTAGGTTGGGGAGGTAAACAGACAAGACAGACAAGATGCATACAGGGGTGGTGTATGACACATGGAGTGGGTGAACACAGTTGACGGGGTCAGATGTTTGGAAATCGCAAGCCCATGAGCCCACAGATGGTAACAATGGAACTGAGATCCCCACCCATGGGCAGTCACCACTGCACCTTCACAGCCCCAAGGGTGGGTGTGCTGGGGGCAGTGTAGGAATAGCAGGCTCACACGTGAGATGTGCCACTCTCGCCTCGAGCTGGCGGAGGGGATCAGCGACTGAATGCTGGATCTCCCTATGCACCACAACCCAGACCCTTCGAAGGGTGACAGGTGGCCCTTCTCCACCCACACTTGCATGGGGGGGACGAGCCCCATCCCCTGCAGCGCTTCCACCCGAAGGTGGCACATGACCAACGGAGGAGGGCAGCCCGGGCTGGGCACCGGACCTGCTGGTGCCAGGTGCACTCGCCAGCTGAGGAGGGACAGGTGGGTCCGCTGGGACTGGCCTTCCCATACGTTCTGTGATTAGGTGTGTTTAATTACAACATAAACAACAGCATTCCAGATTAGTTGTAACAGCATGCAGTAATATTCCCATTAACCCAACACACCAACAGGCCACCATGATTGTGGTGTTTAAACAGGGCACATGCATCAACGTGAATGCAAATATTTATAGAACAATAGGACATATGTCCCAACACATTTTAAGATTACACATACCCATTGATGTGTGGAATTGCATGGTTTATGCATATACAGTAGGGTGTAGAAAAAAAACCTTGGTTAACATCTTATAATTACCTTTTAGTCTACACTACATTCCTAGTGACTGCAGGTGTCTATCCCCTACATGTATTATTACACTTGCCACCATACATTAGGTTGCGTAATGGGTTTGGCTAGTCCAATATATGCCTGGCCTATATCTGACATACTAACTGTCCAGGATGCAGATGTTACTGCTACATATTTCTTGATTGCATTTCTATTTCTTTATCTACATATCTGGGATGTTTTCACATGACATTTTCACTTCGATTTGTACAGAACCCTGCATTTCTTGACACACACTCACATTTCTGGGGATAAACTAACATGCTACATGTGTGCCAGATTTACTTATGCATGCCAGCCAGTAACTGACTGTTGCGGACTGTATATATGCTTCACAGCTACTAGCACTTCCATCACCCATTTTATATGGGACTGTACAACTCTGGGTTGCCAGCACTTTTTCAAACAGTACTATTTGTATAATGCAAGGGTACAACAATATTTCAAACTCTGTGACACAGACACACTCCGGGTTTTAGACCTTTATTAATGGCATTACACACTTTTCCACAAGCTCACTCCTTTATTTGTTTTAACGGTGCATATGGCAGACATGTTCAAGACATATTATACCTTTATTAATAGGTTAAAACACTCTCTTTTCAGGCTCACTTACTTATTTTATATGACAGTGCCTGCAGAGATAGTATTCCAGACATATGTTACCTTTCTTAATGGGTTACTACACTCTTTTTCTGCCTCTCTGACGTTTTTATCTGACAGTACATGCAGAGGACTTATTCAGGCAATTTTATGGCTGTATTATTGGACTACAACACTTTCTTTCATGCTCTCTCCCATTTATATATAACAATACATGCAGAATAATCACTAACCTGCCTGGTGGTGCAGCCTTAGCAGCCTATCAGTATAGGCTTGCTGATTCGCAGCACGGTCACCTGCAGTTGTAAAGTAAATGAAGGGATATTGAGACATACCTATCCATTATACGTACTCAATTATCAATTCTTACATACTGCATTCCATGGCTACATACTCAGTTGTGGGGCATTCTGCACCCCATGGGCCTCCTGTATCCATTGGTTCAGGTGGTCCTGCTTCTGTCTCTTCAGGTCTGCATGGTGGTGACGGACCTGCTCACCAGTCTGAGGAATGCCTGTGGCACTGGTGAGGTCATGAGCTAACCGGTTCCAAGCCTCTGCCTTGTACTCCGTCCCTTGGAACTGGCCCTGCAGGAGTCTTGACTCATGACGGTGGACAAGGAGCCAAACCATGTATTTCGACTCCTCGATGCCCCAACGTTGTGCTCGGAAGCGTGTTCCCTCTCCGACACCAGCCATTCTAACTGCAGATGTGAGCTACAATCAGTTATGGCATGTATTCCCACCTATGGGGCTTAAATATGCTGCATTTCCCACACTTTTTTGTGATTGGCCGTTTTTTAAAATTCTCGGCTGACTGGAGACCTGCTTAGTAATGGTTAAACTACCATTAGTAAGTATATGTCTGTTAACAGTGGCTGTTTCCCCTAAGGTATCATGGCTTAGTGGTTCTGTACTTTGCTTGTGATGCACAGAGTCCTGTGTTCAAACCTTGTCATTCATTTTATTTTCATACTGTCCAGACAGGCTAGGGGGTGTGGCTGCATTTAAGCAACTTAGCTCTATGTTGCTCCTCGGTGCCCTACGGTGCCCTGGTTGGTGCGGTGCACACATCCGCGCAAACAGATTGCGCTGGTTAAAGCACTATTTCGCTATGGGCACCTCTATTGCGCTGGGTTAACCGTTATTAAACTATGGGCAACTCTATTATGCTGGGTGAAGCGCTGCTTAACTGCAGACAATTATATATCGGGATCATTTAAAATATTTATTTTGTTCACTGATACATTGACCATTTCACTGCGCTTTACTACTATTTACACATATTTGTCTGGTATTATTTCATATACTGATTTAAAAATAAATACAAAGGGGAGTGGTGGGACTCGAACCATGAATGCCTCGTCTTTGTGCAAACACTTTACCATTACACTATTGCTATTTGGTGTGATTTGCATAAACATTCTTTCTTATGCTCTTCCATGTCAGAATTGCTAACTCTAGCTAAGCAATGGGCACACCCGCGCACACACGTGCAAATACGGGCAGCTATTTTGGGTATTTAAAAAAATAAAATTAACTTTTTACTTTTTATAACTGTGATGGGGGTTTACAATGTCAGGGAGTGTGGTGTTGGGTGCAAGGACATTTGAACAGACTCGCTCTTGTGTATTTGCTTTTATTTTTCAATCACTTGCAGGGGCGTGGACATTTAGACTGCTCGGCAGTCGGACACGCCCACTGCTTTCTTACACGGTCCGTGTACGAATTACAGTTGGGTCAGCATGCCCTCATGCATATTCATGTCATGCTGACATCATACCGTTCAACTGCAGCCTCCGAGTAAGACTTATTAAGTCTTACACAGAGGATTCGTGAATCCAGGGGTTTGTCTTTATAATGATTATTAGACAGATGTTAGATTCTGCTTAGTTTAATGAATTGTGACATATGTTTATGAGGAAAAGTGGACTCAGTTACTCACATTGGTCTACACATTCCTGGAAACTCAACTGAAATGTCCCCAAATTACTTGTGAATTTAAATGAAACTGCCTGATTATTAAGCATAATTTACTTTAACAACCTGAATCCATAAGCTATCTGCTCTATATATGCTACATTATATATGTCACTAACATATGACAGTCTCTAGAGCACATGAAAAAATGGATATTGTTTTTGCAACATGCTATATTTGCACTATTCATGCATTCTAAACTAACTCAACTGGCAACTGACAAGTTATTTATTTGAAACATCAGTCTAAATATTAATTGTGCCCTTAAAATATTGTTGCTGTTTTGACAAAACAAAACCTGAATTGAAAAAGGAATGATTTGAAGAAGTGAAGTATTGTACAGATTTCAAAGACAGCTATTGACACTACAATATAAGTAGAAATGTATATATGCAAGGAAAATTTGAAATACTTTATAACTTTAGTTAAAATAGCTTATTGTTAACTTTTTGCTTTATCAGAAAATTTAAAGAGCTAGGAAATTATTTCTAATTTGTCTTTATAATGTTTACTAAAGTGATGTTAGTCACTGAGTTGTTTAATGGATTGTGAGTCATGTACAGGATGGACTACTGAATGATATTTCTGTTTACTTATGTTTGCTGAATTTCTTTTATTAGTACTGATTTAAAACAAGGGAAAGAAAGGGAAGGGAAATCTCTGTTTTTGGTCAAGGGAAGAGAGGCTTAAGAGTATTCTAACTGCCCTGAGAACTCTCTAAGATGCTCTAAATACTATTTGATTAATACCTACCTATGTTAAGTCTTGATTACCGTAAACGGTACCTTCACATTCATTCTAGACCTGATGTGATTACCCATTCTGGAAGCAGGAGGTGCCCTATGCAGGATGGGAATTGTCATGGTGATCATAGTTCATTCTTAGACTCTGCTTTGTAAATCTATAAATATGTAAAAGCACTGCACACTAGAATATAGGGCATCTCTACTCAGAGTCAGGATACCACTGATAAGCCATGTCTTTTCATAAGTGCAAGTTGAAGTTGGTGAGCTGAAGCGTGGGAAAGTAAAGGAAGACAGTACACCTATAGTAAATTCATATTTCATTGGTAATCGCTCATTGTCTCCTGTAGAATCCTTTTAGTCAAATTATTTTAGTAATAATCTATTTGTTGTTGGCCTATTTAGTGTATGCTCCTCTGTTGCATTTAATTTATCCAAAATGACATATCTGACAAGTTTGGGATCTCTTAAGGGTAACTAAATATTGGATATTTTCTAAGTCAACATAATAATTGTTTACACTACTAACATTCCATCCTGATATATAAAATACTATAGAACAATAATAGAATAAAATAAAATTTCATATCTCTTTTAAGAAAATTCTCCATATAATAATTTAATATATGGAGCTCAGTTGATATTGTTGGTTAAAGGTATGAGTGATAATCCAATAGATTTATCTTTATCTATCTTTCATTCCATGTTTAATGGGAAATTCATATTTACTTGTATTTGATACTTTAGAATTAATGTTTTATAGAAGTACTTTTTTAAAACCTGACCATTTTACCCTACTTATATTTAAAGAAGAAAGAACATTAAATTACACTCCCAAGTTTACACACATAAAAATAACATCCAATGTTATCAGAGAATATGGTATAACTACTATAATCAAAATAAAAAAAAAAAGAAGCAAAAAAGTTCTTCCAACAATAACTTGAAATGGATTTAACATTCTTATCATTAAATACTAATGGCTTAAATAATGCAAATAAAAGATCAAACTTACTAAAATATTTAAATCTAAATAAGGCACAAGTAGTATTTCTCCAGGAAACGCATTTTAAGTCTAATGATAGCTTTATTTGGAACCCTAAGGACTATACAGTCTTAGCTCAATCCTCCTATAGAACAAAGACAAAAGGAGTATCAATTCTCTGGAAGAAAAACATAATCACTCCAAAAGTTATTTATAAATATGAAGACAAAGAAGGTCTACTAGCATTTGTTATAATTAAACTTAATAACAGAATATGGACCTTAGCTAATCTATATTGGTTCCCAGGAAATGGAGCAGGAATGGTTAAAAAACACCTAGATTTTATTTCCAACAATTATAAAGGAAATCTTATACTGGGAGGAGACTTTAACCGTACCTTAGAAGCTTCTGAAACCACCAATAAGTCTTTTTGCATAGCAACTGTTTCAAAATCCTTAAAAAATGGATTGATTAATTTCATTTTATTGACACTTTTAAAGTAAAAGATGATAAATTCTTATTATTTTCCCATAAAGACCATAGATTTGGAACACAAACCAGAATAGACAAATTATTCGTAGTTCAAGATTTACAAACCAGAATCCTCAACTTCTCAATAGTTCTATGCGCCTTCTCAGATCATGACTCTCTGATAATGAAGCTCCAAATAAAGTTTAAACCTTTAATCCTCTCAACTAGAATTCCATCATATATCACGAAAATTAAAGAATTCAGACCCTGGATGTTGTCAGAACTACAATTATTTCTTGAAATTAATAATACAACAGAAATCAGTAGAGTCATGGTTTGGGACTCATTAAAAGCTTATTTATTTGGTAAGACCCTTAGCTGGTACAAAAACAAAGTTAGAGAGCAGGAATCTGAATCATTATATTTGCAAACCAGACTCTTGACAGCAAAATCTAAAAAAAAATCAGAATTGTCCAGAAGTCAAAAAAGAAATAGAGGAATTAAATAAAAAATATAATGAAATTCTAACACACAAAACTTGTCTAGCCTTGGAAAAATTAAAAATAAATGAATTAGCCACCTCCCCAGATATCTACATAACTTATCTACAAGAATTAAAATACAATCTAAAGCAAATAACATTAGTAGTATATATAATGAAAAGAAAGGGAAAATGTATGAGATTTAGGAGACATCCTTGAAGCATTTTGGTTCCATTATATGGAACACTTCAAAAAAGAAGATTTAGATACCAACCAAATAAACTTTGATACAAACCTTATCAATATAAAAAACAATCCCGAAAACTTAAAACTAGACCTACAAAAACATATATCCTACATAGAAATTGTTGACAAGATAAAAGAAAGTAAATCTAACAAAGCTCCAGGGATAGATGGTATAATTATGGAAATTTACAAACTCTTCCCTTCAACAGTAATCTCCCTTTTTCATAAAACTTTGCTAGAAGTCCAGTCAGAAGCAAAAATACCACCCTCATGGAAATATTCTCTCATAATACCAATTCTAAAAGATAATAAACCATCAGACCTTTGCACCTCATACAGACCTATATCATTACTAAATAATGATTACAAAATATTCATGTCAATACTAGCTAACAGAATGAAAATCACACTTTCAAAAACAATTAATAATGATCAAACTGGATTTTTATATAACAGACACATGCATGATAATATTAAAAGGATACTTACTCTTATAGATTATGTTACTAAAGAAGATAGAGAAACACTTGTAATCGGATTAGACATAGGAAAAGTTTTAGATACACATATGATAAAAACTGCTTACAATATTCCTTCACAGGACTGGTTAACCTTACAAAGCATTCTAGATTTAAGCAGATTAATTAATAATTCCTCATTTAAAGATATTCCAAATCTAATAAGTTTTCTGTATGAATTTATATATAATAGTTGTGAAAAGAAAAATTCCATTTCAAATCTATATAAAGAATATAATAACATATAGAACAATTCCCAAACCATCGCACTGGCAGTTCTTAACAAAAGATCAGTCATTGCAGTTAACAGAAGAATTTAAAACTAACATCTTACTATCAGTTAATTACACCTCTAACACACAGTACTGGAAAATATTTAATTGAAAATACTTACATAGAGCATTTTTAACATCAGATAGAATTAAAAAGATCAGTACTATTACAAATGATTTTTGCTGGAGGTGTGAATAGTCAAATAAAACAGACTGGATTCATATTTTTTATGAATGTAATAAAATTAAATCATATTGGAATGGAATCAATCATTTTTACAAGCTTTATTTAAGGAATCCTTTACCTTAACTAAAGTATTGATAATTCTAAATGTAAATGAAGGTACATACTTGAATAAGACAAATATGTATTTGTTATGGACAGTACTTGCTATATCTAGGAAATGCAAAACCAGAAGGTGGAATTCAAATACACCCTTGACCTTGGAAGAATTCTACACTTTACTGAAGACAACTGCATTGATGGAAATAAAAATCAAAGAACTACGAATCTATCCCAGGCCGTTGGTAAATAATCCTTGGAAGAAAGTTATATCTTTGTTGGACACTCTGCAATAATCAATATTGTATCTCTGATAACTGATCTGTTAATTCTATATTTAATAACATACAGTGTACATAACTGAAAGTCAGGCTATTGTAAATATTGTATATAGTTGTTTAAAATGATATTTAAAAATATTATGTAAATGCTATTTTAATTGAAAATAAAAAGAATTGAGAAAAAAAATATGTATGTATGTATGTGTGTGTGTGTGTGTGTGTGTGTGTGTGTGTGTATATATATATATATATATATATATATATATATATATATATACACACACACACACACACACACACACACACACACATATATATATATATATATATATATATATATATATATATATATATATATACATACACACCCACACATCCCACTGTTGGTATAAGTTCACACACTGTAGAAACAGTGAATAATGGTCATAGCAATAAACTGGGCCCAACTCCAGAAGACTTGTTTCATGTGTAATGAATGTGAATTAATATACACTTTCTGAAGTAAAAATATTCTATAAATCTAATTATTGTCACTATTAAGTGTAAAAAGTTGCCAGTTTTAGGAGGGATTAAGAGGTACACTTGAGAGGAATGTAAAACAGCACACTCCTAGAAATGCAGACTACTTGCTCTTTGCAGATGTATAACCACACAGAGAAAACAATGTCAGCACTGACCTTTGCAGACTGTAGTGGGAAAGTATACTAAAATAGTCTTTGAGGTTAATAACTTCCTTAACTCTGCAGCAGTGTTGTTGAACTGGCTCCTGGCACAAAATAATTCGGTGCACTCCACACAAGTAACAAATGCAAAAGCAGTTTCTTTGGTAACTCGGGTGTTGGTGAATGCTGGTGTGTCACCCAAAATGTCATGGCGTGTCACCTTTGACACATGTGTCATAGGTTTGCCATCACTGACTTACACTGAGAGCAGGCTGAGAGCCCATGTTTTGGAATCTGGCCCCTGATGTAAGCCTGTTTATAGATAGGCCTCACACTGAAGTAAGTCACTTACACTGAGAGCAAGTCTTTTGGAATCAGGGCAGACTTACACTTAGGGCAACTCTTTTGGAATATGACCTAGTGACTCCATAAATTTTGAATTGAAACCTTTGCGTCCTATCTAAGATTCTAAGTTATTTTGAAATTAGAAATCTATTCAAAATTCTTAGAAGTGTTTGGTAATATCTCAAGGTCTCAAGAACAAAATATCCAAAGTGAAAATATCACTCAAATAAATTAAGGGTTATGCTGATACACGCTAGGAGTTTAAATCAGAAACTGCACTCTCTGGAAGCAGTCCTCTCCTTGGAGGATGTTAATGTCTGTGCAGTCACAGAAACTTGGTTCAGGGCCACAGACAGTATCCTGGCCTTGCAAAGCTACAATGCCTTCCATACTTTCAGACCGCAAAATGATCATGTGAAAATCAAACGAGGAGTATCTATTTCTGTCATAATTAAATACACCTTTAGACTTATTAGATAGGAAAACTCCATGGAATTACTCCAAGTTCAACTAACTGTTGATAAGACTCCCCCTTCAAGTCATCATTAGCTGTAAGCCCCCTTCAATGAACTAAGATACCCACACTGCTTATTTGGACCTACTTGAATCAATCAAATTACAACCAAACACACTAGTCATGGACAATTTTAACTATCCCTGCATTGACTGGGAAACTTACACTACTACCAACATGCTTGCACAAAGGTTCCTGGACTTTGTTAGCACTAATGCCCTGGAACTAATAGTATGCATCCCCACAAGGGGCTCAAATATTCTCAAACTGGTCCTCACCAATACAGGTGACCGTTGCACTACCACAAGTATAGGACCTACACTGGTTAAATCTGATCACAAATCAGTCACATTTGAAGTAGCTATAACACCTGAACCCTTCTTAGGTGTACTCAGGCTTAAAATAATTCACCAAAGCAAACTATACCTGCCTAAGGGATTGCATAAATAACTTCCAAGCTCCTATTCACACAGATGGCATTGACAACTATACTAAGGTATACACAAATGCCCTGTACAAACACTTAATACAAATGTATTGACACAGCTGTACCTGAAAAAACAAGCCTCCCTGGTGAACATCTAGCATTAATAAGTTATACAACAAGCGGAAGAAGTTTCTGTCTAAGAATAAAAAACAGGGGTCCCAGCACTGGAAGAACACCCTTCTCTGTTTGAACAAATAAATAAGACAACTTGTAAAATCCTTTAAGGGGAACTTCGAAAAAAAATTAGCAACTATAGGTAAGGAGAACCATAAGGCATTTTTCGGCTATATTTGTAAGCTAAAAGGTAGGACTCAGACGTGTGCTGAAGTAGCTGTGGATGGAATTACACACACTGATCCTGCGAAAATAGCTAACCTATTGTTGACAGGTTTGGTGAAACCCCCCCCCACACGTCCCCTCCTAACATTCCACAAAACATTTCCTCTACATATTCCCCACCTTGCAACTCCAAAGAGCAAGTCATTAATGCTTTCTCTAAGGCCAAAAATGCAGCCTCTGTGGGACTGGATGGCATCCCAGGTTGCATTTTTAATGGTCTAAAACAGGAGTTAGCAACTCCATTAGGCACTCTCTTCAACCACAGTCTGAGTACTGGCTTTGTCTCTGCTGAATGGAAAACAGCAACTGACATCCCCCTTCATAAAGGAGGTACAGCAACAGACCCGGGGAACTAAAGACCCATAAGCTTAATCAGCCTTATCTGTAACCTATGGAATGAATCATCATGGACCTTATAAATAAGTATATAGGTGATCTCCAAACCCTTGATCCAACATAGTTTGATTTTGTCAAAAGCAGGTCATGCCTGTTAAACCCGATGGACTTCTTTGAAAACATCACTAGAGTCATAGATTAAGGCAGATCTGTAGATACAGCCTACCTTGACTTAGCCAAGGCCTTCAACACAATCTCACATTCAGGGATCATTGATAAACTCTCAGATTTGAGTAACAACCCTTATTTTGTCAGGGGGGGTTGCTAACTAGCTCACCGACAGATCATACTCAGTCAGAGTTTGGGAGTTTACCTCAACAAGCAGACCTGTCAACAGTGAAGTTCAACAGGGGTCAGTGCTGGGCCCCCTATTGTTTGGAATATACTTCTCAGAAGTTCAGGCCACCAAAACAGAGGGGCTGTGGCTGACTAAGTTTGTTGATGACTGCAACTTTGGTGCAATCATTGAATCCCCAAATGATGCCAATATACTTCAAGAGGGACTTATACAAACCAATGATTAGTGCCAAAGCCATAGACTCAAACTCAGTGCTAAAAATGCATTATCACCCCCTTCAGTAAAAATGATATCCCTGCAGACTATCATATAAATAATAATACCCTAAGTAACAACTCAGTAGTGAGAGACATTGGAATGCAAGTTGATAGTAGCCAAAACTTTGACCGCCATGTGTCTACTGTGGTAAGGAAGGCATTGTATGTTGCACACCTCACTAGCAAAGGCATTGCCTCAAGAGTGAAAGAGATCATAACTCCCCTGTACTCAACCCTCATCAGGCCAGTAATTGAGTACAATGCTCCCTTTGGTATGTACCTTACCAGGCACCTGTAGCAACTCGAGAAACTTCAGAGATTTCTAACCAAGAAAATTCTGGGTCTCCAGCACGTCATACACTGACAGACTGAAGTCACTGTCACTGTATCAGCAACATACAGACTACTTAGAGGAGATTTGTCCCCTAGCCTACAGAGCAATCTTGGATCCAAACCTAATGGAAATGCTGGACATCTGATTGTCAAATGGGACAAGGGTCACCCACTCCAGGGACCTCAACCTGGCCTGCAACATAAATAGGACCTGCTGGACAGACAGCTATGTCTCTCAGAGATTGCTGCCCATCTGGAATAGGCTACCAGTTCACATCAAACAGATCCCCCTCTATGACCCTGTTTAAGTATTGTCTGGATGATTGGATGGGAAACCATCAATTCTTGCCAGAGATTTCGTCTATGACCCTCCTAGATATGGGCAGTCATTGCTAACTAAGATCTTGAGTGTAGGCAAGGTCCATTATATTGGGTTTCTCTAGCATTATATTGGGTACACATGGCTAGGCTTATAAAAACCTTTGCATCAATAGCTTAGCAACTACCTATGAACCTATGTATTTGTTTCTCCAGGAATTCTTATTCATATGTATGTGAAAATTTAAATTTTGTATTTATGAGTTATAATTTTTGTAGATGTTTAATTCAAATAATAATTTTAAAATATCACTGTTGAAGGCTCTGTGTGCCAGGATTGCTTTATTATGAAATATCTGTAATGAAGTATAAAGTTTAGCGTCAAACATCTATGTCAGTAGTTTAATGCATTAATAGAGGGAAACATTTAATATATTTTCTTTGTACTAATTCCAATTTATCCACTTGGTTCACAGCATACACACAAAAGTGTTATTGTATTCCAGCAAAGGTCTTATATATAGTATAATGCTTCATCATGTTTTGTTCATCTATAAAGAAAAAACAGCTGAATATTCTCCCCATCTGTTTTAATGCCATAGTCTTAATATTGTAAACATGGGTCTCAAAAGACAACTTATTACTTATTGTTACATGAAGGTCTTTAAAATTTTGAACTCTTTCAAGAATAGTATTATTTATAACTGCAGGGCATCTTAAGTGTCTGTATTCCAAAATGGATAAGTTTACATTTGTCAACACTGAAGTTAAAGCCACATCTTTAGCCCATTCCCTGGCAAATATCAAATATGAATTTAGTACAGTAATGTCGATGCTTGATAGTGACATAAACCTGACTTTACAATCATTTGCATATTTGTTAGTTCAGCAGGATTTGCAAGTTAGTATAACTGTGTTAAATAAGGAGAGATGTAGTACTGACCATTGTAGGACTCCAAGTGTTATAGGTAAAGAAGTAGACTGAGTTTCTTGCAATGTTACATCCTGCATCTGTCTTACAAGCCAATTATTTATCCATTAAACACATAAGGATTAAAATGATACTTTTTATGGCATTATTTATTGACCACTATGGTAGAGTGTCAAAAGCTTTGATAAGATCCAAATAATAATAATAATTATAATTAATAATAACCTGCACAGAAAGTCCCCAAGTTTGTTGCTAAAGTAACTTGGTCATAACATTTAACCAGATTAGTGAGTGTTGGTCAGACTACCCATCATAAAATTGTGTTGAGTTATATCCTGAAAATTTGCACTATTTGCTAAATCTTTTAATGAGTTGATTATATATCTTCAAAACATTTACCCAAGAAAGAAGTTAAACTTATTGGTCTATAATTTTGAATGTTTTGTTTATTTGCCTTTCTAAAATTGGTGTGATGGATAACTTTGTCATACTTTTAGGGACAACACCTTTGGATAATCGAGCATTACATTTTTGATATAAAATGGATACTAGAATATTCAGATTGCTGGACAGTTAAACAGCAGGAATATTATCAGGGATGATGGATGTTGTATGACCTCAGAGTTCATCTCTATATAGGTCCAGAAGCTATGTAGAGGAAGAGTGTCCTGCCATATGGGGAGAGGACTGGGGAATGGCTGGGGGGCTTGCTCTCCCCTACAAAAAAATTGTCTAATATTTGCTGAAGGTTGTTTCAGCAAACTGTTTGTACTTGTCAAAGTACCTTTGACAAGCTGACATGAATCATGGAAGCAAATGTTTTATTTTTTTGAGGGATGCAGTTTGCACAGTCTGTAAAAAAAGATGTATTGAGCTGAGGCTAAGGGAATTTAAGTAAAGGGTTTAGTATACTAGCTGTATCAAAAAAAAAAAAAATGACCTGTGTGACTCCGTAGCAAAAAAGAAATTTAGAGGCTGTTAAAGAGAAGTAATTTTTCCAGGGGGAGAAGTACAGTGAGAAATCCAGGTATTTTTGAAATATGATTTTAATGAAAGGTAAAAAACTTGAAGAAGGTGAGTTTGGTGAACTCTCAGATGCAGATAAATAGGGTGTTAAAGATTTTAACAACATAGCTGGAATAAAGACAATCAACACGTGATTAATGGCAGAGTGTGAGATAGATCAGGAATTTATCAGAGGAGTGAAGTTTTATACAGGGAGTGTACCAATGAGGAAAATTCTTAAGGGATGGGTAGCTATCTAGGATGTATAAAATGTTTGTGCTGTTTTGAGTTGTCATTATTTGTTGTAATTTGGTATTCCAGCCAAATAAATGAGTTTCTATAAGGCGGTAGAGTCACGGGTTCTGTTGTTTACAGTGGTAGCAAACTTAGCTATTTTATTGTAGCACTGCTTGAGTTTTGCAAGCTGGGTTAAATGCAGATTTGTGAAGATGAGGCAGCATATGAGAGTATAGGAAATAAGTAGGAATTTGCTGTGCATTTGCAAGAAAACTATGTTAAGTAGGGTTTGCCCTGTATAGCAATCCAAAGTTTTTGTTTATTTTCTTTACTACCTGTTGGACATGGAGGTCAAAGTTTAGATTGTTATTAATGACAGCAGCTAGGAGATTTGTGTGAGAAACAGAATAAATACATTGTTTTGTTGTTTCTTGTAAAATAGCTGTGAAAATATGCAATGCATGCATTAGGTTGCAAGTGGTTTCCAGATGGAAGTAAAATCCCCTATGAAGCAAAGTAATACTGTCTGTGTCCTGCTGTGGAAAAGTTATCTTGATTGCCTGATTTACTGCTTTATAACAGCTAGAGCAATTATTGTTTTATATACCTAACTCACTCAGTTTGTCAGAGACCCGCTTTGCCTACCTCAGCGAGATAGCAACAAAGATTACAACAGTTATGTACTGCCATAAGACAGAAATCCAAGTATTGGTGTTGTGTTCCACTGATGCTTGAAAGCATAGAGTTAAGTGCACTATATGATCATCTTCAGTTACTAGATCTTGGATAAATGGCTCATGATCAGTTCAGTGGTGTACAGTGTCCTGCTGATATGTCGCCATCTTGCAATCACCAGGCCTAGTCCTTCATTTCAGCTTAACTAATTCCATCAGATATAATGATTTTATGAAAAGTGGACCATTTAACTATATATTATACTTAAAGTTTTAATTTTTTGTACTCCATGTTAATGTTTGTATATTATCAGATTTATGGCTGAAAACAATATAAAGGGATCAGCCCACCCATTATGTCAAAATGGTTAAAACTGTTTAGTGTACTGGTCAAGTGTGTGCACGTACATGTGTGTGTGTCTGTGTGTATCACTGAGAAGCTAGCGAAACACGTAACTCTGTTAAAACTGAGCACACCATTTTATGAAAATAAATGTCACCCAGTGACACACCCTATGTCTACACAGGCTGCTCTAGTGTTCTCCTTGTTGATCAGTCTTTGTAAAAGATGCCTCAGAATAACCCTTGCCATATACCCAGTGTGTGTATCAGTTCCATAAGTACAGCATGTAATGCTAGAGACAGCACTTGATCAAGTTGTGCATGTACATCTTTTGCTGAAATTTGTTGCTGTGATCTCATATCCCACCACCTCAGAAAGTGGGATGAACACACACCATATAGTAATGATTAAAGTGTGTAACCTAGTATGTTTGTTCAGTCAGTGGGTTTGTCTTGGACAGTAATTGAAACTGTGAATGGGGGAATAGCTATAATTTGCTGTGAGTCTATGCTCAAGAACAATGGTTGTTCTGAGATAAGCAACAGAAACAATGACACAAAGCAATCATCAGCAACACACCCTGTACAGAAGAGGCATATAAAATGAAATGGCATTTCTAAAATCATAATATTTTATGGGAGTATAAACCACAGCAGAGATGATAGGTGATAGCTAGCCAGGGCATAAAATAGCATACTGCCTTTCTTTCTTTGTTATTTGAAAATAAAAAAGTAAAACAAAATCTCTTAAATTTAGAATTAAAAACAACAGTAATGTTGTTGTTGTCTTTCGGCTTTTCTCACGGTTAAGGGTCGCCACAGCAGAACTCCGGTCCGCTAATGATTGGCAAATAAACAGTCAAAAACTTAAGATGTTAATTCTGTTAAAGTACTGAAGAAAATCTCAAGCAGATTTAGTCACTGGAATACATCTACTTTTTAATTGCAACTGCTTTCATCCACCAAATGGACTTTATCAGATCAACTTATCAAGAATAGCTTTACCATGGAAAACTAAGTATATATGTAATGAAAACAAAGGATCATAAATCATAATTGACATATTTTTGCATAGCAATGAATCAAAACAGAGAGTAACTCATGATAGGTCACCCTACCTGTATAAACGGACCTAATGTAAGTAAGAGCCACTTTACAGCTCCACAACGACGGGTCACAATAAAAAGGCCAAAAACAAGGTCATGAGGTAATAGACAGAAGTAAGATAAGAAACAAAGGAAGCTAGCTGTTTTGGTAGTCTTAACCAAAGAAGGAAATAATTCAAGGAAATGTCAGAGCTGCCCAAACAACTTACCAGGAATAAAGGGAGAAGGTCAGAATGACTAAGAAGAGAGCTTAAATGGCCTGAGCACATTTGTTAAATAAGGAGACAGTGATGTACCATGATAATAAAAGGTGGGCTTCTCTAAAGACAGCTGCTGCTGGTACTGTGAACCATTTCTCAGTATTCATTTCAGACTATCAGTATTTCATTGCGATATCCCAGATTACAGCTACTTAATTGCATCTTGATACTAATGTCTCTCCTTTTATTTCCGTTTTAATGATGCCCATTATCCTTTCTTTCACACCCTGAGTGTGTTATCGATTGTTCTTTTTTATAAGCTCATATGCCACTTATCTGACATTTCTTATGATGCTGAGTTCATCCTCTTCAGGCTGTTTTAGCTGGTGGTATAAAGCATCAAAAATAGCACTTCTTTTGTGGGGGGAGCAGGGGGCTTCGGATGGTATGTGCTTGGATTCAGACAAAGTATTCAAAAGTGCCGCATTATCTGTTCTTCTGAGCACATTAAGCTGTAGATTCCTTGCCTACATTATTTGTTCTGAATTAAATTTACTTTTGTTAGTTATGACCACAGATAATTATCGACAACACAAAAGTGAAAGATGTGGGTTTGTTTAAGCCTTATGTTAGCCCTGTTTGCTTTCTCACCCGTTTGGGGTGAGTATATATGTTCTCATCACGTTAGCTAATAGTACTGTTCTTCTGTTCTTTTCCCTGACTTTGTATGTGGCTGCTGCTTTTGGAGTAAACAATGGAGATCTGCTTCTATAAATGTAAGTCAGAGAAGGGCAGACACATCAGTTTTGAATCACTATGTGTAGGTTATTTAAGGCTTGCTTATTGGTAAGTATGACTGAAAAAAAGTTTCATTAACTTTGCCTGAGACATGCATGCATGGAGATTAACAGATAAAACTCCCTACCATCACCAGAGCCAGCCCTCTGAGGCCGAGGTTGCTCTTTTAACAGATGTTACTACTGCAGCAAGCAAATGATTTGTCAATTCCAACAGCATACTAGTTAAGCAACTCAAAAAGCAATTGACAATACAACAGAATAAATCAGAAAATTATTTTTTGTGTGGTGAGTCCCACAGTGAGATTGCTATACCCTGAGCCTCTGGTCCATTAGCAACACCAGCTGCATCTGCTTTTAAGGCCTGGATGGACAGCTGGCAGAAGGGGCTTAAACTCGAGGGAAGAGTGAGAAAATAAAAGAACAGCAATAGCAAAATGCTACCCAATGCACCCCCATCTGTTCTTCTGGGTTTGGTGATAAAATGTGACCTGGAACTGTGATATCTCTCCTTCTTAATGCAGTCTGACTATAAAATTGAACATTACATTGAAAAGTTTTTGTGAGGCTCCTTAGGGGAGTACATTTCTTCTAAGCTTTTCATTTTTAGAAAGTTTGACTCAATGTATCACATTCTCACCAACACTCTCAATTCATCATTGTGACTGCATAACAAACATTTCTTTGTCTCCTTTGTTTACATCTCCTTCCTTGTCTGGCAGTCATAAATAAATGAAACCATTCCAATTATGATCATACTGCCCCTACCTTAATAAACAACTCGGAATGAATAAAGAATGAAGACATTTATAACAATGTGTGTGTTAAACAACAAGGTTTAGAACCTGTTATCCATTGTGTTAGGTAACATGGCCTTTTGTATTACAGCATGGCAGATACTCTTCTACTATGGCAAACTCTAAATTAAGATAGCTTACTTCTTACCATTTAATAACAGGATAGAAATGATACTGTAATTTCATTTTAATTACAAATCTGAATAATTGTCATTTATGTATTGCATGTTTTCTGTGAAATAATATAAAATAGCAGTAGCACCAGCCTCTATGCCACCACTGAAAGAAACTCAATATATTAAAAACTGTTGGCTCTCCTTTGTTTCAGAACTCTCTGCACTGAAGTATTCTGGTTGCACATTTTTATAATTTGAAGTGAATTTATTAATCTTTCATTTTTCTTTCACATGTTTTCTGACTGAACTGTGCAGTACTAGAGATATCTGATAATTGTACATTTTGCAGTTCATTTTACCACTTTGCAGACAGGTACCGTCTTGCATCCAGACAAATTGATTAACCATATGAAATTAAAAATGTTATTGACTGACGGACTGTAGAACTAGGGAACTAGGATTAACTGTAAATATTAAGCTAATCTGTTTCTGAAGTCACCATAATATGGTACATTTTGGTTTACCTTCATAACGGCGATCTCAAAAAGGTCAACTCCGCTTTCATGAACACCAAAGTGCGAACGTCCCAAATGACAAACACCACATATGAGAATGGATAAATCTCACCCCCTTTTGACCCATGGTAGCACTGGTGTGGAGGTGTGGCGCAGTTAGAAATGTTGAAATTCAAAATTAATTCAACATTTAAGAAGTGTCGCAGATTTAATTTTGTGGAAAACGGGTCGATGATGTGGTCGGTTGATCATATGTGATCGACGATATGAAGGTAAACCATACATATTATATATATATATATATATATATATATATATATATATATATATATATATATATATATACAAACATCAGAATGACTAGGTATAGAGTGTTGGACACCTTCCCATTTTTAGTGCACATCCCTGAAGCATAGAGCACTACATAAACCAAGTTGTGAATCTCAATGGAGTTACAGAAAACATCCACCCCAAGGGCGTGTTATAACCACATTCGTTATATAATAATTTATACTTTACATTCTATTCTGTATCACTACCTGTAATCATTTTACAGAATATTACTTCAGATTTACATCATAGAAAGTGCTAGAATTAGTGAGAATGCCTTCATCTAAGTGCTACAGCCTTGCTACAGTCTAGCATGAAGCAGCCAGATGAAATCCAGAAAAGAATTACATGGCTTTGCAATTTAAAGTTGGGAGCTTCTGATGATATTTTTTCTTAGCCTTGTAGACCATCAGGCTCCTCTCCTGGCAACTCATACCCCGGGATTCAATAAACTCTGTGCAGGAATAGTGCTGTTCCTGCAGGGAATGAATCATGTTCATTTACCCTTAGCTTTAACAGCAGCGTGCCTTGCATATTCATGAAGGTGTGCTGCTGCTAAGGCTAAACAAACATGAACACTACTGAGTGCAGGGGACGTGTTTAAGTAGTGCACGCACATCTAACACACCCCCTGCACTCACAAAGTGACGTACACCACTTTTTAAAAGCATTTCAGTATCCGTGGATACTGAAATCAAATAAAATTAGTAAAGCAGTGTCTGCGGACACTGAAATAGATAGGGGAGCAAGAAATCAATGCAGGGAGTGTGTGACAGGTTCTGTCATCCCCCCGCATTGTGAAAGGCTGTATGGCACTTTGCAAGTGCTTTCAGTGTCCATGGACACTGAGAGCAGGAAGTCCAGATAGGAAGCAATGCAGGGGTGTGTGACAGGTACTGTCACACATCCTCTGCATTGTCAAAGTGCTGTACGGCCATACCCCTCAACTGTACAGGTAACCACAGAATGCCCAGATGCCTGTCTCACATACCTCTAAACCTCCTAGAGCAAGAAAGCTGTAAAAAGCCATAAATAATGGGGGGGGGGGGCAAAGGCCCAAAAATAGGGACAATTTTTAAATATTGCACTTACAAACTTAGAAAGTTGATAGAATAAAAGGTTGCATAAAAGGGTATGACGTCTGAAACCCAAATGTCTGTCATTATGTTATGACTTAAACCCTAAGTGATTTGCCAATGATTTGTTAGAAAACCACAGTCACATTTCCTAAGTTTGTAAGAGCAATAATTAAAATCTGTTCCTATGTGTCCCTTTACAATTTCTCTTACTGTGACTGACAAGGAGTACAGATACATGTAAATAAAGTGGGTTTATTAATTTTTTTTTACCATTCTAAGGCATGTTTAAGCGTAGCTGAGCAGGTGTGTGCCTTATGCCCCCCTGCTCAGCATTGCTTAAATATATCATAGAAGATAAATAAAAATATACTGCTAAAGTCCTAATGCTGAGATAACATAGTGGTTAGAGTCCCAGCTTTGTATGCAGGGGTTCACAGTTCAAGACTATGCCAGGCACTTTATTTTTACATGAGAAAGCAGTGTTAAAATTATTATTTTTATTTTAAATTATGTAGTAATTGATATTTGTCAACCAGGGAAGTGTAGTTGGTCTAAAATGTAAGTGTGATTGCATATAACACATGAAATCACCCATGTATACACAAGTGTCTCATACAGTATAGTCACATCCCAAGGTAATGTAATGAAAGCACATAGAGGGACATCATGTTAAGTAAATCATATACACTTACTAACATGTCAGTAATGATTAATTAAGTCATTTTCCTGATCTTTTTTTTAAATGAAAAGTGAGCAATGGTTAGCAGTGCTCAGCAATGCTTAGTCAGTGTAAGCATTGCTTAAATGTGAATGCTAAGCAGCAGTCAGCTCAGCTAAATGGATCTGTGCACTGTTAAGCAGTGTTCAGCAATTACCTCTTTAAGCACTGTTCAGCTCAGCTTAGCAGATTTGTGCACTGCTTAACTGATTTTAACATTCTCAAAATAGTCCAATGACAGCAAAGGGCGCAAATATAGCCTTATGTAAATGGCACAGGCAGGAATACAGCCAGAATCTGTTGTGGCTTGCTTTGAGGAGGAATTATGTCAGGTCTTGGTGAGGGCTCACTCTTTCGGGTGCAGTACTGGGGCATTTTGGAGTCCAAAGTCATGTCTGATGACAGACTGCTGCAGGGTCAGTACCAGGGTTCACAGTATAAAGCATAGGCCTGGGACCATCTGGCACCTGATCTCAGCAGTACCACTGGCATCCCCTGAACTGGTGAACAGGCATGGCATCACTATGCTGACCTAAAGCAGAGAAAGGGGGTGCTGATGGCCCAGTGGATCCAAGATGCTCAGGACAACCATGTTCCAGCAGTTTGTAAGTATCCAGATATAGCTGTACTAAATTCTAGCCTGAGTATGTGATAGACGGGTATGCATAATGTTTGTTTGTTTTCTCCTGCTACAGCTGCAGCGGAGAGAGCTAGCAATGCTGAGGCCCATGCAGATGACTGACAAGGCTGTGCTGACAGGCTGGTTAGTACAGATCTACCTTGCAGTATATAGTGAAATAAATAAGGAGTAAATTGTTTGCTGTATTCTGTGTCTAATGATTAAAGAAACATTTCACAGACTTATAGTCATCTACAGCATATGCAGTAGTAGAGCACTGTGTCATATAAGTACAATAAAAACCTAAACCACCAACTGTTATGTTTATTCTGGTATGTTGTTGTAGAATGTGTACAGGTTCTGCACAGAAAATATGGCTTTGACAGCATGAATTAACAGAGGTTGTTCTGAGAATCAGCTAGAGGCGAAACAGTAGACTGTGGAGCTGTAAATCAAGATATGTATGAAATATGACATATGTTATGCACTAAGATCTGAACCCTGAATACTAATGTCAAATGTATTATAGTGTGTCCCCTGCTGCAGTGCCTTGTGTTAAACTATGCTTTTCAGATCATGTAATTTCAAAGGATTACTACACAGTACACTATTTGGCATGCATGAATCTCAGGATTACAAAGTCAGACTGTCTAACCCACAGAGTGTTAGGCAGAAAACAGTGAAGCAGCTCCCCAGTAGCTCAGTTTGATGTGAAACAGCCTTCTAGTTCATTTAGCACACCCAGACATGGTTTGAATCCAGGAAGTGGTACTGAGATATGTGCATGTATACAATCAAGAAATCTTGTATATCTGTAGAAACAGTCAGATAATGGTAACAGATATTTTTTCCACAGGTCTTACAGGTAATGAAATGTTTGTCATAGCTGTTTGAAGGGTATAACAAAACACCATGTACAACTGTCCCACTGTCCAACCCCATGCCTGTAAATGACAGCAAGATAGGTACCTACTCCATGCCCTCTTCCCGATAGATGTCTCTCAAGTGTCATGCTGTCATGGCTAGTAGTCACTGCTGCCAATCACCTTGGACACAGATAGGAATCCAGGTGAACTATGCTAGTAGCAGACTCACACAAGATCATTGCAGGGTACCCCTTTTTTGTCATGTATGTAACCCTGACATGTACAAGCCCCCCTCCAGTAAAGAAGCCATAGTTCACTCAGTCTGCCCCATATCATTACAGGGTGACAGTCTAACAGGTATGTATGTGCCACAGAAGCTATGGGCCATAAGTAGATGTGAAGTGAGGGCAGACCTGTAGAGTATTGAGCAGTACTGTTGTGAAAAATAGAAGCTGATACAGTTGTTAATGGACTTTTCACTCTCCCCCCACCTGTCATCTGCATCAATAATTATTATTCATATACTACGGGTATGTTGTTCTCAAAACCTATTGTTGGGACATGTGTTCTATTGTTGTTCATATATTTCATAGGTTGCATATTAACATACCTTGTTCATATACCATTATTGGTGGCTTGTTGCCATCAATGTAACTTGCATGCTGTTAAAATGCTTACTGATGTTCCATTTATGCAAGTGTTATGTTTGCTATGCAACTGTTTCAGATCTGTTCATTTGGGTTAATTGAAACACCCAAGCATGCTGTTATAACTAATTTTGAAATGTGTTGTTCATGACTAACCAATATATCTTGGAAAACCACAATCCCATAGCTCATTCGGGAAGGCAGATCCTGGCAGATCCACCTGTCCCACCCCATCTAGCCATGGCACTGGGCCAAGCATGTCTGGGACCCAAACTAGAACATCCACCTCCACTGGTCCTGCACCACCTTTGGGTGGAACTACCTCACAGATGGGGCCAGTCCCCCCTCTGACCACGGGCGTGGAGATGAGCTCGTCACACACAGAATGTTCTGGACTATGGTGTGCAGCATCACCTGCTCTAAATTGGGTGGGCAGCTGTGCCAGAAGGAGGGCTTCCTGATGCACCTCAAGGGGCAGGCTACCCTCTGTCCAGCCCCAGGTACAGCCACCTTCAGGGCTGTGAAGGTGCAGTGGTGACTGCCCATGGGTTGGGACATCAGTCCCACTGTATTCATTTGGGGGCTCATGGGCCTCTGATTCTCAACCACCCTACCCATCCAAGGTGTTTGCCCCATCATGTGTCATATACCACCCCTGTCTGCTGTCTTGTGTGTCTTGTCTGCCTTCAAATGCTATGTATCCTACCCAACCTATCCCCAAACATATCTACAGCCCTTCCCCAACATCCCGCTCTCACCTAAAAACAAGGGGGGGGCATCTGTCCCACAAAAGAATCATTGCCTCATACATAGCTCTACATTTAGCCCCATGTACAGTAAAATTAATCAATCTACCCACAAATTATTCTACAAATGCCTGTCACCAATACCCCTCCCTGTGGGGTGTGAGGCTATAAATCCCAAATTCTGCACATTATTCACAGTTGTTGCTGCAGGAGAAATGTAGAGCTATGGTCCTTTCCTACACCCATCCTGCACATCCCTAGCTGGTTTTCCTAATGTTTTACACCCTGCTTGCACCCATTTCACCACTTTCCTATCACCTTTTTTTCTTTTCTTTAATTAAAAATAGCATGGGTGTAAGTGGGAGTAAGCGGTGCTAAGTGAAGCTAAGAGGATTTAACCATCTGTTAGCATCACTTAGCTTCACGCAAAACCACGCAAACCTGCTTAGAACTGCTTAAAAGTGCCTTAATCACTCTGTCTCCATCAGCCCTTATTCTGCCCAGCAACAAAATAATCAGCCCAGCCAAGTCTCGATCCAAGGACCCTGTAGACTATAGGCAAAGCAATATAAAACTACATGATTTGAGCTGTAAGACTTTCTGATGCTTTTTCAAACATATGCAGTAGAGTCATTCAACAGTAGTGGAAAAAGCTCTGTGGAATCAGTCAGGTTTTGTAAATATACATACACACACACACACACACACACACACACACACACACACACACACACACACATATATATATATATATGTGTGTGTGTGTGTGTGTGTGTGTGTGTGTGTGTGTGTGTGTGTGTGTGTGTGTGTGTGTGTGTGTGTGTGTGTATGTGTGTGCATGCGTGTATGGAGATAAATATATATGAAAAAAAAAAAAAATATATATATATATATATATATATATATATATATATATATATATATATATATATATATATAGATATATATATATATATATATATATATATATATATATATATATAAAACATGTAGTGCAGTCATACCTCAGAACCACACCTCTCAACCTCTTAGTGCAAGAAATCTGGACAAAGGCTGTCAAAATGGGTGAACAATGGGCTGAAAATATGGCCATATTTTAAATATTGCTCTTATAAACTTAGAAAGTTGCTAAAGTTGCTATAGTAACAGTGTTTGTTGCAGCATACATTTGCTGAAGGATATGAGGTCTGACACTGAAATGTATGTCATTATTTACTGACAGAACTCCTCAGATCATCACAGTGATTTACCAGAAAAATACAAATAATCTGTAGAACTGAACAAAAATATGAGCCAAAAACCTGGACATTCTGTGACAATCCAGGCATGTAAGAGGTAGGCTCAGAACCCCTTAGTGCAATGAATCTGGACCAAGCCTGACAAAGTGGGGGACAAAGGGATGAAAATAGGGACATATCTGAAATACTTGAGTAGATAAGTTGAGAAAGTTGCTGAAGTAATACCATCTGTTCTAACAAATATTGTCTGAAATATCACAGGTCCGGGACTCATTTGCTTCTCAATAGTTAGTGACCTCAATCTGCACATCACCCACTGATTTGTTAGAAATACACAACAGTTATGGGGACCAGATGAAAGATATGAGCTAGACAACTGGATATCCTATGAATATGTGAACATATAACATTAGGGAAACTACACTGAGCTGCCAAGCATGTCACCAAGCACCATTCAAACTACAGTCAGACTGACACAACACTACATACACCAAATCAGCAATGGGCAATTACACATGCATTTGCAAATATATCAGGCACTACAGGGATGTAACAGTAGTGAAAAACAGACACAGGTATGAAAGTGCATACCCTCAACCAATTGCACTGCAGTTACAGTGACATACTGGTAAGCCAACTGAACACTACAGTATAACGACTGTGTGAACAAATATATCCTGTTTGCCACTCACACACTGCCCCAAGTCACAGTGTAGTAGGAATCCTGAGGTGGTATGGGACATGTCTCAGTCTGCCCCTACAAACATGTACAGCCGATAGACCACCAGAAACTGGAACTGCATGCACAATCAGATAGAAAAGGACCTCAAGACACTCACATCTACCCCCCCTCCCTATACAGCCTAACTAACATTTACACACTACACTGCTACACAATCATGTCAGTCTGTTAAAAATGGCCAGACATACATAGACCTCTCAACTGTACAGATTTCCACAGAATGTCCAGGCTTTGGCCTCATATATATGGCCTCTTCCTCATAACATGTCTGGGATTCTGCTACATCACTTGTATGATATCAGGAATGAAGACACTAAATAATGATAAACCATACCTATCAACCTCTTAGTGCATGACATCTGGACAAAGTCTAACATAATCGAGGGACAGAGGCCCCAAAACAGGGGCATATTTGAAATATTGCTGTAATAAACAGAGAAAGTTGCTAGTGTAACAGGGTTTGTTGTAACATATCTTATCTGAGGGATATGAAGTCGGAAACACAAATGGATGTTAGCATTTACTGACTGCAATCCCCACAGTATCCTACTGATTTTCCAAGGACAAAAACTGTTGGAGGAACAGACCAAACATAAGAGTCAAACCTCTGGCCATTCTGTGGATAGCCCTACAGTTGAGAGTTATGTCATCCACAAAACACTGTCAGATCCGAAATCACGCAGAAAATGCATGTGCACACAAACCCTGTTAATCTAGCATTATTTCAACTGTATAACAGCAATACTTACATTCTGTCCCTAAGTCTGGAACCTTCTCCCCCATTTTGTTGGGCTGTTTCCATAGGTCGTGTTGTAAGACATATTTCCACCTACCCTCTGTGATGCTGTAGTTCACACACCTCCATGATGTTCTCCTCACAGGCAAGGAAAAGGGGCAACACCCACATGAAGTACTCAATTATAGGAGTATGTTGCCATGCCAATGGCTATTGGAATAACAACACAGCTGTTCTGCATGTAGTTAGCAAGTGGGGGACACCAATTGGTGCACAGGCCATCACCTGCTCATGAGCATTACCTACAAAAGGCAAGCTGCTGCCTATGCAAAACAGGTCTATACTGCTACATGTCTAGACACAGAGAGAGAGAGAGAGAGAAACAAATGAAATACAGGAATACTTGAAAAAAAAAGGTATGTCAAACAAGTAAGCATGTAATGGAATGCAGTAGGGTGTATGTTAAACAAATATGTCTCAACAAGACTTGCTGTACCAATATATTGCTGAACAGCACCTATAGCCATAGTATCTTGCTCTGTCTGCAGTGACATACATCACAGCTCAGGCCCCTGAGTCACCCCAGGAAAGGACGGCTCACATATGAGTACAACTGGAATGTCTGTTGTACAGTACCGACTGTGACACTGCTAGACCAGTTAGTGGAAAGTCATAAATATCCATATGTTACTTGTGAATACAACTATAATACATGTTTGTCTTACAAATCTAAGAGACTTATACAAGGTATGTGCATAGTAAACTACTGTCACAAAAGTGTGTGTTGAACTGCATGTCATATACTAAGCTCATACCATTCAACTGTCCAGTGTACTGCACACTGACCACATGTGTGCCTCATAGTTGTAGTCATTTCCTCATAGAGTTGTGTTATGTCTGGCAAATCATTGGCAAATCTGTGAAGACTGACATCAGAACATAATAGCATACATATGAATGTTGGGCATCCTCCAAGGTATTTCTGTGAATGCAAAGCCTACTGTGCTGTCAACTGACTTAAGTGTGTTACAGCAATATTAATAATGTGTCAGTAATTAAGGACAATTGCCCCCCATTTATGTGTGCCGTTGTCCAGATATCCTGCTCTAACAGGTTGAGAGGTATGACTGAGCAGCAAGTGTGTAAATACAGTGTGCTATATTGACATAGAACAAAAATGTATATCAGGTATTACCTGTGCACATGTATGCATGAGTAGGTGTAGCTGAAAGCCTCAAAACAACAGAGATAATATGCAAAACACCAGGTAAATTAGCTCTACATGTTGTACATGTGTGTAATCATGGTTTCAGTACATCCAGCAGACATAAATGGCTACAGCTACTGGTTGTTGTATTGCCCCGACACCAAAATGGATACTAAAATAACCATGATTATCAGGTTGAAATTGGTGAAGTGTCCAACTGTGTTAGGACCTCATGTCCATGCCTAATACAAACAGCTATATGAGCACCTACATAGCTGTATGAGCTCAACAATACCTGACTCATAAAACCCGCCTCCACCAAGGTAGAATAATCCCCTTTGGTGAACAGCAGCAATACACAAACCGCAGGATAGGATACTATATTGGCTGTACAGGGCCAAGTAGGAGCAGGCAACAACTTGGAAGCAAGTCCACTTTTGTCTGAATAAGCATATAAGGTCATAGGTGAATCACTGTAAGGCTAACTATGAGTACTAATTGGACACATCCACCAAGGCCAATCACAAGGCTCTTGTCACATTTGTCTTCAGTCTCAGCGGCAACAACCCAACTTACCCTGTACTGGTGTGCAATCACACCACATATACACATGCCATAGCTATAGCCAACCCGCTGCAGACAGGTTAAGTGAAAATATCACTCTCCAGTACCCCCATCAGTATAGGTGGATATGCACAGCACCCGCACTCCTCCCCCAACATCAGGGAACAGGACCATAATGCCTACTCAAAGGCAACAAAATTAAATCTCCATGGGACCTGATAACATCCCTGTCTGCATCGTACATAAACTCAGGCATGTGCTCCCAGCTCCATTACACACTGTAGTCAAACAAAGCCTGAAGACCATTGACACCCCATCTGCATGGATGATGGCCACTGTCATCCCTCTACACAAAAGTGAATGATGAATGGAGGAGTATGCAATTTACTGCCCCTCATTGGGGGAGCATGACACATCAGGACCAGAAGTGCAATGCAAGCTCTTACTGTGCTGATAGATGATAGGGGTATGATGTGGTCATAAGTGGTAGCTAGCGCTAGTCAATGTTGATGTGCAGGTTCTGTAAATAACTGTGACCAATGTATGAGGTCCTGTGATGTGTTTCCCTGTTTGTGTCTTCCAGGTGACATGCAGCATGCCAGACAGCTGCCATACTCAGATGTAGAGACATCAACAGTCATCGACACCATACTGCAGCACCATGGGGTGATGTTTGGCCATAGGCAAATGCATCTGCAGGAGTGGACCACCCTGTGGGATGGCCTTGTTCACAGGGTAAATGATGTGGGTCAGCACGCATGGACTTATGAACAGGTCAGGCATCATGCAACTGACCTCATCTTCCATGCCTGCCCAAGGGCTGCTGCCATGGCCAGGGACCGCACAGCCATGGGTGGGGGTCCTGCTACACAGGCCCCACTTACACCTATGGAGGAACTCCTTGCCAACCTTGGGGCACCCACCACACAACAACTGCAGAGTCAAGACACTCATATTGTGGAGGTGGGTGGCACCCAGACACCAGGCGAGGAGCATGCAGGTGAGGTCCCAGTGGATATCAGTCTACTACTGTAGCAGCCATACTGGCATCCATAGAGTATCTAGATGCTTTTGGCCCCAGAACATGGACCAAAGCTCTAAAGGCAGTGGTGTCTCCAAATTCATAAAGGATATGCACATCTCCAGACTAGCAGCCCAGCATAACACATCTGAAATACTTCAGGTACAACTAACACTGAGTAAGACAACGATTCAGGTCGTAACCTGCTGTAGGTCCCCAACCATGTCCCAAGACTCTCACTCCATGTTCTTATGCTCCCTGGAAACTGTTAGGGTCCAACCCAACACTCTCATACTAGGTGATTTCAACTACCCCTCCATCAACTGGGAAAACTACTCATGCACCAATACAGTGGCCCAACGCTTCCTCTAATTCATCATTTCCAATGCCCTGAACCATCTCATTCTTAGCCCCACTAGAGGAAGCAACATCCTTGACCTGGTTATTACTAACATGGGCAACCATTCCTTTACACTAATAGTCAATTCCTCCCTGGTTAGATGCCACCACAAACTAATCACCATGGAAATCCACATCTCACCCACAACCCCCAAGCAAAGGTCACCACATGAAAAACTTCTTCAAAGCTGATTTTGGGCTCCTAAAAACAAAGATTGCTAACTTCACGGCACCCATGTCAATGGAAAATAGATGCATGACTGCCAAATCATACACCAATGCACTGTACGAAGACGTACATAAATGCATTGAACTAGCCATACCCAACAGAACCAAAATGCTCTCCTCCAAAAAAAGGAAGCAAATCTGGTGGTCCCCTGCCATTAATAAAGTCTACAACAGAAGGAAGAAACTGTTGCAGAGAAAAGTGAAGTCCCAAGACCGGAGAAAACTCTCTTATTAGCCTCAACAAAAAGTTGAGATCCCTCATCAAAACCTCTAAAGCCAGCTGTGAAGGCAGAATTGCGGCAGACACTAAAAACAACCATAAAGCCTTCTATAGTTATATAAAAAATCTCCACAGTAATACCTAGGTTTGCTCTGAGTTACTGCACAATTGCACCTCCTATACTGAGTCAACAGATATTACCAACATAATGGCTGACAGAATCAGTGCCAACTTTACCCCGCTCTCCCCCCTAAAGGACCAATCACAATACCGGAGGAATACCAGGCACCTAGCATTACTGCAGCACAGGTTAAAGCTGCATTGTCCAAGGCCAAGTATACAGCTTTCATGGGACACGACAATATCCCTGGATGTGTTCTACATGAACTACAAAGTGAACTGGCACCACATCTGTGTGCCTTGTTCAATCACAGCCTCACCTCAGGCTTTGTCCCTACCGAATGGTGCACTGCTACAGTCATCCCTTTCCATAAAGGGGGAGTGACTACATACCCTGGGAATTATCGCCCCATTAGCCTGATGAGTCTGATATGTAATGCTATGGAGCGCATCATCATGGACTTAATTAACAAGGATATAGGGAATCTCCAAACTGTAGATCCCAAGAAGTTTGCTTTTGTGAAAGGTAGATCATGCCTGCTCAACCTGGTTGACTTTCAGTCAGTCACCAGAGCTGTGGATGAGAGCAAGGCAATTCATACAGCCTACCTCAATCTGGCCAAAGCCTTTGATACAATTCACCACTCAGGCATTATTGATAAACTCACCAAACTAGGCATCAACCCCTATATCACCAGGTGGGTTACAAATTAGCTCACAGTTAGAACCCACAGTGTGAAAGTAGCGGACTCCAAGTCAGACTGCCGACCAGTCATGAGTGGAGTCCAACAGGGATTGGTCCTGGGTCCTCTCCTGTTTGGCATCTACTTCTCAGAAGTCCAGGCCAACACGGAGGGACTCTGGCTGACCAAGTTTGCAGATGACTGCAAGCAGGGAGCCATTATTTTACTCCCCAAGTGATGCAGACTTCCTACAGAAAGGCCTCACTGAGACCAATGACTGGTGTCAAAACCATGGCCTTAAGCTTAATGCCACAAAATGCGTCATCATCCCTTTTGGGAAAGACTCAGTTCTCACTAACTGTCACATCGATGGGAGCCCACTGAACACTGAAGGCGTTATAAGAGATCTGGGGACACAGGTTGACATCAACCTCTCCTTCGACCACCACATTGCCACTGTAGTCAGAAAGTCCTTCTATGTGGCACATCTCATTACCAAGGGTTTTGCATCCAGGAAGAAAGAGGTCATCATCTCTCATTACTCTTCCCTCATTAAGCCAGTCATTGAGTATAATGCCCCATTTGGCATGTACCACACTAGACATATGCAACAGCTGGAAAGGCCACAAAAGTACCTCATGAAGAGGATCCTAGGCCTTAATCACATGTCCTACATGGACAGACTCAAAGAACTCCAGCTATTTTCTGTCTCTTATCGTCTACTAAGAGGCGATCTCTGCTTGACTTACAAAGACATGTCTGACAACTCTGTTAGAAATGCTACATCTAAAGAAATCCCAATCCATCTGCATCACATGTTCCAGAGACCTCAACCTCATTATCACAATCAACAGAACACGCTGGAGTGACAGGTTCATAACCCAGAGACTGTCCATGCTCTGGAATAGACTACATGTCAAGCAAAGCATCTCACTAGCCCTCTTCAAGAAAAATCTTGATGAGTGGATGGGAAATAGAAAGTTCACCCCAGGGATCACTTCAGTGGCTCTACTTGATAGAGGTACTGGGAAATAACATCAGGCGGCACGATGCCAGGGCACTTCTATGGGCTAGGCTTATAAAAGCTCCAAGGCCATTAGCCTAGTACACACCTATGAACCTATATATATATATATATATATATATATATATATATATATATATATATATATATATATGTTTGTGTGTGTGTGTGTATGGATTCACTTCAGAATCTCAAATGGCTGAAAACCCAAATTTCATATGGCCAAAACCATAGGATCGAGTTTATAGAAGCTCAAAATCCTGAAATGAATGCAAAAAAAAAACCACAAAGAAAAAAAACAAGAAATAAAAAGTTTCTGTAGGGGTGGGCAAGCCCCCCTGCACCCCCACACCCCCGTTACTTAAGTATACCGACTCCTAGATTGCACTACAGCGAGGAAAAAGGAAATCTCCCATTCCGTGCTGTATGCAGATCTCCGTTTAGAATTTTGAGCTTCTGAAAACCCGATCATATGGTCTCGACCATATGAAATTCAGGTTTCTGGCCTTAGAGATTCTGAATGAAACCTATATATATATATATATATATATATATATATATATATATATATATATATATATATATATATATATATATATATATATATATATATATATATATATATATATATATATACATATATATATATATATATATATATATATATATATATATATATATATATATATATATATATATATATATATATATATATATATATATATATATATATATATATATATACACACACACACACACACACACACACACACACACACACACACACACACACACACTTGCACTGCATTTTTGCTGTTTACTGATTGGATTCCTCACTAGCTCATCTCCTGTAACATCTGCTGAGCTGTGCAGCAGTAATTTGTAATGTCCTGTAGAGACATAGGCACCTAGAGTTGCAATTTTCCATATAAAACTTTGTCTGCTATTTTTTCAAGTATCTAGCTGAGCATAGAGCAGCTAGTTTGCTCACTGAGAAACATTACCTCAATCCTAGACTTCTCCCCACAGTCCAATAACTCCAAACCCTAACTGCACCACCTCACATAGATCACAAAAAAAGAGGTCCCATGGCAATGGATGTGCACTTTCCTACTGCCTCTGTAGTCAGCCTAGTAGAAATGGGTATCCTAAGACAATGTAGCAATTGTCTCATGTTTAATAACAACCTCTGTATTCTTAAGCAGACTGACACAGCATGCAAGACATGTAATTACAGTATGTCTTTGGAGGCACGGTTCTTGCATACAGACATTAATATCTCCAAACAGGTTTCTAGTAACACACTTACTACATCTACTATGGTTCAGATACATAAACTCACATGTGAGGCTCTTAAATGCAATCTACCCAAATCTCAAAGGCCTCCCATATATTGCCCTCAGCAATTTCCCAAACACTCTTCAAAGGCAATGCTCCTTAAGACACATACAACCACATCTCACAATGTCTCAGCCTTTAAGACTTTAAGGCAAATTGCTACAAAATCCAATATATTGGTCATTGTAGACTCTTTTGTGAAACACACTGATGCCCCTACACCAGGCTGAGCAAGGAGACAGTCATGGTCAGTTGTCTGTTAGGGGCAAAGATCTGCCAGATCACACATGCACTCAGGATATTGAACCACAAGTATAATTATGACCCTGTCATAGTCCAGGTAGGTGTTAATGACCTGAAATGTACCACCCTGGACTATATGAAAAGAGACATGAGAGAACTTTTAGATTATGTGTCCCAGTTCCAGACAGGTATTGAGCCTAGCACTGACCAGCATTCTACCTTCTCCAAGGATATCAACGTTATAATGAGAAGATGATTGGCTTTAACAACTGGCTTAGTTACTGGTGTCATTTTAAGGAGTGTCCAATATTGTTTAGCTTGGGAGGACATGACTGAAAGACCATGCTGCTTTGCCATGCAAGGTCTGCACTAGCCCCGACTGGGCTTTTGTATATTGGCCAAAACATTTTCCACTCCTATAACACCTTTTTAGGCAATGCCAATCTGATAAACCTTCCAACATAGTAAATTCTGCACAAGATAAACTAAGTGTTACTCCTGAACGCTAGGAGTCTCAATACTCCCTTTAAGAGGTCCTCACCCTGGAGAGTATTGACATCTGTGCAGTTATTGAGACATAGTTTAAACTTGCTGAAGATAACCCAGCAGAAAAAGGCTGTAATGTGTTCCACGCTTTTAGAGCAGCTGCCACACAAGAAGGGATGAGAACGTAAGCACACCTTAAGACTGGTATAACAATATGTCATGCTTCAGCTACTTCATGTCCAACTAACCTTAGGTGAAGTCTAATGCCATATACTTGCTGACTAAATGTGTCTATGTCCCAGGAAATCCATACCATGTGCTTGAATGTACTGGAGTCACTCACCATTCCACCTAACACCATATTCATGGGAGATTCCAACTATCCCACCATAAACTGGGATACAGACACAATGACTAGCATGCAGTATGTAAAATTTCTGGATTTTGTCAGTGCAAACACCCTGGAACAGCTAGTCTGCACATCTACTAGAGGGTGAAAATATCATGGATCTGGTAATTACAAATATGAGGGAACATTGCACCTCGCCCTTGTGTAATGTCTTCACTGGTCAGATCAGATCACAGAGTGGTCATCCTTGAAATAAATATAAAGGCTGAACTTGCAGCAAACCTTTAAGACCTTTTCCAAAGGTAACTACCTCATATTAAGTGATGGCATAGCTGCATTTCAAGCACCCTCCAAACACAGAAAACACTGTGGCCTCTGCAGAAAGGTTTATGGAAACAAGCATGTAAATTAACTGCATTAAACAGCAGTACCAAACTGAAATAAACTTAGGACAAGTTCCTAAAAGAAGTCCCCTTGATGGATCCCCAGTATAAATAAGTTGTACAACCAAAGAAAGAAAACCCTGTCCAAAAATAGAGCTATGCCCAAAAGACAAAAAAACTCCCTCATCAGTCTCAGCAAGCAACTCTGGGGACTAATCAAGTCTGCCAAAGCCAACCTTAAGGGAAAAATAGCCTCTCATCCTAAGGATAGCCATAAGGCATTTTTCAGTTATATGCATACCATTAAAGGGACTATGCAACAGTGTGCTAAACTAATAGTAAATGAAACGTTATATACCAAACTGAGAGATATAGCAAATTAACTGGCTGATAGTTTTAGCTCCAATTTCACCCTATCACCCCACCCCATTCCCATCCCCCAGGAAATAACTTCTACCATTTCTCCTTAACTATCATTCAAGAAAATAGGTCCTTTCTGCACTATCCAGAACTAAAAGCACTATATCAATGGGTCCTGATAATGTCTCAAGATGCCTCCTAAATAGCTTGAGATATGCTCTGTCAGGTTCAGTGGAACCTTTGTTCAGCTACAAGCTCCAGACAAGCTTCATTTTCAGGGAATGGAGGACTGCAAAGGTCATCCCTCTACACAAAGGTGGACCATCAGACACAGGGAACTACAGACCCATAAGTTTGACTAGTCTTATATGCAAGGCCATGGAAAGAATTATCACGGACTTGAAAAACAAAGTCATAGGAAATATTCAAACACTGGAACCATCCCAGTTTGTTTCTGCCAAGGGCAGGTCATGCCTACTAAACTTGAACTTCTTTGAGAAGGTCACTAGAGTCACAGATGAGGGAAAAATGGTGCATACTACCTACCATGACTTGGCAAAGGCATTTTACACAATATCTAACTCACTTAATTTAGACAAACTCACAAATTTAGGCACAAATCCCTATGTCACCCAATGGAACTTCAAATAGTTCACAAATACAACACATGACGTGTGTGGTGGTGTGACTAGTGGTGTCCCACAAAGCTTGGTTTCTGTTTGCAATATATTTTTCTGAAATCAAGGCAAATGTAGAAGGCCTTTGGTTGACCAGATTTGCTGATGTCTGCAAGTTGGGTGCAATCAGTGAATCACTCAAAGATGCAGGTTCAGGAGGGTCTGACACAGACAAATAACTGGTGCCAGAACCATGGTCTAAAACTCAATGCAAACAAATGCATAATCATACCCTTTGAGAAGACAACCACCCCTATAAATTACAACATTAATAACACTCCCCCTAAGAGAAGACCCAGTAGTAAGGAACTTGGGAACTCTGGTTGACAGTAACCTGAACTTTGATCACAATGTGTCCATGATAGTGAGAAAATCCTTCAACGCTGCACAACTTATAAGGAAGAGCATGGCCTACAGATCTAAGGAGATCATAGTCCCACTATACTCAGCCCTCATTCTCATTAGACCAATAATAGAGTACAACAACATGTACATGACCAAGCATTTGCAACAGCTGGAGTGGTCACAGAAGTCCCTCACTAAAATAATACATGGTGTAAATAATATGCTCTATGCAGACTGCCTCAGAGCTCTATCTCTTTGCTCTGTCTACTACAGACTACTGAGGGGTGATTGATGCCTACTCTACAAGGCATTCTCCAATCCAGCCCTGATGGATCTGCTACACATTTACAAAACAAACAGCACTAGAATTACCAAATGTAGGGATCTAAACTATCTGTGACAACAACACATGATGGAGGGACAGGTATGTGTCACGGAGAGTACCCCTTCTTTGGGGAAGGCTCCCCATTCAGGTGAAACAAAGCTCTTTGTCAAGCCTGTTTGAATGCAATTTGGACCAGTGGATGGGAAACCACAAATTGACCTCAGGCTTGTCCCCTATGGTCCTTATGGACAGGGGCAGTTTGTAGATGCCCTAAGGCACAGGCATATACCAAAGCCATTCTAACCCATGGGCATTCATAAATGGGAAAACTGGGGCGTGAATGACTAGGCTTAAAAAGGCTCTAAGGCCATTAGCCTAGTAACCTCCTATAATCATGTCTTGTGGTATGTTGGATTAGCTAAAGCTCCATTTACTGCAAAGGCATATCTGGCAGCAGTAAGTGAGATAAAACTTTCAAAGCTGTGAGACTGTTAGACCTCCTACACTTTTTCCTTTGTTTTTTCTCTCCCTCTCTCTCTCTCTGCAAGAGGTAGCTAGAGGAGGTAAAGCTCCATGCCCAATAAAGTTAGTTATAAATCATTAACAAAGCTTATACCAGTGATCAAAAAATCATCAACATTCTTTATTATAGGTTCATAGGTTCATTCTAGGCTATCTGCCCTAGGGCATTTATAACCCTAGCCAGAGTGTGTTTAGCTTTCGCCACTCATTTTAAATTAATTTTGCTATGTCCTTTTTCGAGGTTAGTATACTGTGCCTCTGTCTAACAGTGACACAGAAGTGATACCCGGGGTAAACCTACGATCTCCCATCCACTCATCAAGATTCCTCTTGAAGAGAGTCAATGAGGGACTCTGCCTAACCTGGACTGGGATTTTATTCCAGAGTGAAGGGAGCCTCTGGGTTATGAATCTGTCCCTGGTCTTTCCAGTTGCTGCAGGTGTCTGGTAAGGTACATCCCAAAAGGGGCATTGTACTCAATTATGGGCCTGATGAGGGATGAGTAAAGAGGCACGATGACCTCCCCTGATCTAGATGTGAATCCCTTCATGATTAGGTGGGCTATATAAAATGTTTTTCTAACCACTTTGGCCACGTGGTTGTCAAATGAGAAATTGCTATCAACTTGGGTCCCCAGGTCCCTAATTACTTCTTCTGTACTTAATGGATTACCACCTATGTGGTAATTTGTGGGCACTTTGTTTTTGCCAAAGGGGATGACTATACACTTTTTGGCATTTAGCTTGAGGCCATGGCTCTGGCACCAGTTGTCTGTTTCTATGAGGCCCTTTTGGAGGATGCTTGTGTCGGCTGGAGAGTCGATTATGGGGCCCAGTTTGCAGTCATCTGCGAACTTAGTCAGTCACAGTCCTTCCGTGTTGGCCTGTACCTCCAAGAAATATATACCGAACAAGAGTGGTCCCAGGACTGAGTCTTGGGGGACACCACTTGTTACTGGTTTGGAGTCTGACATGGCTCCAGCAATTCTAACCATGTGGGTTCTGTCCTTGAGCCAGTTTGCAACCCATCTAGTGACATAGGGGTTTATATTTAAGCTGGTGAGCTTATCTATAATGCCCGAGTGGGGTATTGTATCAAAGGCTTTTGCGAGGTCCAGGTAGGCTGTGTGGACCACCTTCCCCTCGTCAATGGCCTTGGTGAGTGTTTCAAAGAAATCAACCAGGTTTAAGAGGCAGGATCTGCCCTTAACAAAGCCGAACTGGGTAGGATCCAGTGTCTGTAGGTCCCCAATATCTTTATTTATGAGGTCCATGATGATCCTTTCCATAGCTTTGCAGACTAAGCTAGTCAGGCTTATGGGGCGATAGTTTCCAGGATATGTTGAGGCACCACCTTTGTGGAGAGGGACCACTGTTGCTGTACGCCACTCTTTGGGTACATATCCTGTAGTAAGGCTGAGATTGAACAGTAGTTTTATGTTTGGGTTTAGCTCTTCTTGGAGTTAATGTAGGACGCAGCCTGGGACACCGTCTGGTCCCATTGATGCTGTGTTTTTTGCTTTGGAGAGGGCAGCTCTTACCTGAGCATCTGAGATATCAGGGGGGCAGCACTCTGCTGGGATAAATATTTGCCCTTTTGGTGGGGAGGGGAGAAGTTTGCTGAACCTGTCAGCTAGGATGTTGGCAATGTCTGTGGGTTCGTGTATTTTTGTCATTTTGGACTAATTCTGAGCATATCTGGGAATTCCCACCCAGGTTCCTAACATAACTAAAGAAAGCCTTGTGATTATCCTTAGTGTCCTGTGCAATTTTTCTCTCGAAGCTGGCCTTAGACGATTTTATGAGTGCCCATAGTTTTTTGCTATTACTGATCAGAGATGCCTTCCCTTTTTGGGATTTTGCTCTATCATGTAGTAGCTTCCTCCTTCTATTGTATAGTTTGTTTATGGCTGGGGTCCACCAGACAGGACGTCTGCCTTTGGAGGATTGGGTCTCGGTTTTATTTGGGATTGCATGAGCCATGCATTCCTGAAGGTGTTCATAGAATGCGTTTATAAAGGATTCTGCAGTCTGGGCCATATTTTTACAGGCCCGGGGGCTTTGAAGGATTCCACCTTGGTTTTGAGGAGTGTGAAATTTCCTTTAGAGAAGTTTTTCACTGTGGTTTTCAGGGCAGGGTTGGAGTCGGGATGTGAATATCCAGTGAGATTAGTTTATGGTCTGATCTTACCAGTGAGGGATACACTTCTGGTCTGGAGCATAGAGTCCCCATGTTGGTGATGATCAGGTCCAGTATGTTTTCCCCTCTTGTGGGAGTGGTAACAAGTTGTTCCATAGCATTTGAGTTTATAAATTCTAGGAACCTTTAGGCTAGGGTGTTGGAGCTAGACTAATGCTCCCAGTCTATGTTTGGGTAGTTAAAGTCGCCCAATATAATGGTGTTTGGAGAGACCTTCATATTTTCCAGTGTTATCAGGAAGGCCGAGTGGGGTTCCTGGGTTTGGGAGGGTGGTCTGTAGCAGGCTATAAACTGGAAGGCAGTTTTACCCACTGTTAGTTGCACATGGATAGTCTCTGATGCTTCGTGCTGTGCCACCAACCTGGAGGTGTGGGTATCTTTGACGAATATTGATACTCCCCCTCCTTTTGTAGTACGGTCCAAGTTTTGGGGCTGAAAAGCATGGTATGAGGTATAACCTGGTAGTGCTGGGGTGCTCTCGGGAGCCTTTAACCAGGTTTCTGTTACTGCACAGATATCGATGTTCTCCATGCTAAGGAGAGTTTCGAGTGTGTGCATCTTGAGGTTTGGACTTCTGGCATTGAGTAGCATTACTCTTAGTTTCTTATCCCTTGTGATACCTATGGAGGTGGGTTTGTCTTTTGAGCCTTGCCTAAAAAAGGCACTACGGGGGTAGCAAGAGCCTTTGCCAATATCGGAAAGCCCAGGGGTGACAGGTGCAAGCCGTCCCTAGCGAAGCATCGTGGCTTGTTGAGCATGTCATCCCAGGCTGACAGGCATTGGATCCCCTTTGAATGACACCAATACTTAAGCCAATTGTTGAAATTGATCATCTTGTCTTCATATTATGGCATCATTCTTGGTGAGGGTAAGATGCTACTCAAGATCAGGGTCATACCGGCCTGGGCTACATGTTCAGAGAGCTCCTGTATGTCTCTTTTCATGTAGTCCAGGGAAGTAGGTCTCAGGTCATTCACACCAGCATGGACAATGACTGAGTCATATTTGTACTTGCCTTGGAGTGACCTGAGTGCTTGTGTTATGTGGCGGATCCTAGTGCCCGACAGGCAGCTCACCGTGACCTTCTCCTTGTTCAGCCTGGTGAGCGGGATATCAGTGTGCCTGACGATAGAGTCACCTATTACATGTGTATCGGGTGTGTTGTTTAGTCTTAAGGGCTGTGACTGTTCGGCACACTGGCTTTGTGAGCTATGTGTTGCACGAGTTTTGTTTTGGGGTAGCGGTTGCTTGGGTGTCTGCTTTAGAGGTCTCTGCTGCTTAGGCAGATTTTTATTTAGAGCCTCCGAGTATGTTTTTGTGTGTTTATGTGTTTGGTTTGCTGTCGTGGTAGGTCTATGTGAGACTGGAATTGTAGTGAGTGTTGTTTCCGTCTCCTCCTGACTGGTTTCGCCAGTACTGAGTTGAGAGAGCTTAGCCTCCAGTATGGCTATATGGTTGCATCTCTCACATGTGTTGGAATTTGTTGGGAGGAGGAGAGGGTTGTCTGTGTATATGAGGCAGTTGTAACATTGCCTCAAGATTCCCAGATTCACCAGCTGGACCGGAGAGGAGATTGACAACTGACCTTTAGACATGCTTGAATAGTATTGGGAATTTCTTTATAATTGAAAAAAAAAAGGGCCAGTGGGGAACGAGGTACTCAAGGGGAGTTTGTGAGGGTGTAGTGCTTTTAATATTTTAGTGCTGGCTTATATAATTGCTTTAGTGAGCAAGTGCCAGGTAACTTAAATGCAATGTGTTTCAGGTAACTTAAATGCAAAAATGACAAACAGTAACTTTCTTTCAAGTGAAACAAGGAAATAAGTACAGTAAGCAATGTAGATATCACTAGGGATCCACAGAAGCACTGAAAAGCCGCATTCTAGGTGGAATTAGCGTTTCAGGGAACTAACAAGCAAACAAACAAGCAGCATACAAATAAAGCTAGCTTATTATTAGAGTTAGAATTGGTAAAAACTACTGAAGAATATACATGCAGTTAGATCACGTTGTATATCACCCATGTGTATGTATGTGTATATATATATATATATATATATATATATATATATATATATATATATATATATATATATATATATATATATATACAGTGTTTTTTTATTTTGTGTTCCATGTTTATATAATGGTCAATTGTTGACTCAGACTGGGATACATAGAAAGCATACAAAGCATTATCAAGAGCATTTTTCCACATTCAAAAGGGCAAATAAATGCATAAAAGAGAATACATTCAAGGATAAAGTTTGTACAGACTGCCATAGAGTGCAGTAAATAAGAACAGTTATGTAGTGTGATATGTTTGGCCTTCAGTGTCTTTTTGGAGCTTAACATTAGTGGAGAATGCAGGATGTTGGCCAGAGACTTGCCAACTTTTATTTTCTTGCAGCATCTCTGGTGGTGCCAATTTTTATTTCCTTGCAGTGCCTCTGGTGCCATGTACAAACCATATTCAGGCTACAAATTCCCTATTATAGTGTGACATTTGTGCTCATGGCATGGTTAGCTGGTATCTGCAACCGAAAATGATGTAATGGGGAACATTTTGGAGTCACAGGTAAAGACTAACCAAAGGCTGGAGTAGCTGCAACTACAGCTATTTTATGTTGGCCAGTATCACTACTAACCCAAGACTGAACTACCTTTGAAGAAACTTTTCAGGGAGGAAATGTTATTTAGTGACATTTTCAGAGCTACGTTACTACACAGAACTGAAGCTGGGTAGACTGGGCAAGGCATTGTCACTCCAGCTGACAGGAGAGGCAATAAAAGCATACACATATGTGAATGATATTGACAGCATGACCTATGAGAAACTTAATAAAGAACTGTTATTCAGGGATGGTATAACCTATGAGGTGTGATAAATAAAATTTCATAACTGGACGTTGAATGTAGATAAACTGGTAAATAAACAAATGCGTGAATTAAACTGTATTTTCCAATTTTGGACTGAATCTGATCTCAACATCAAATTAAAAATGCCAGAACTTTTAGCAATAGATAGGTTTAAATGAGATTTGTCTAATGATAAGAAAATGGGTATGGCAAAGAGATCCCAAGTAATCTGATAGTAACTTCATTAGAACACTTCGTAGTTAATGATACAGTATTTAAAATGAGTTGTCTGCTGCCAACGTTTAACACATGGCAGCAAGTAATGTGTTAATTTGCTTTAAATGTGGGGAGAGGGTCACATTTCTAGGTTCTTTACTGCTAATATTGAAGTGCATACTGACAGAAAGAATGTAAAAACTAAAAGTGCATGCTATACATGAAACTGTACCTATGGAATGCAATATAACTATTTGCTGGATAACTGAATTTTCTTTGTGTCACTGGGTAACAATCAAGTCCTGCTAGGTTCTGGAAGAACAGGTTCACAGGTACTAAGCAGGCAGTCAAGGAGACCACTTGAAATTCCCAATTGCCCAAGAGCACTGTCTGGTTAAATGAGTTGTTCAGAGTCACATAGTGGGAAAATAAAGACATAGGGACTCAGACATTGAGCTTCAAGAAACTCATTTACAGCTCATAGCCTTTATCCTCCATGCTAACTGCCAAATTTCTTTGTCATAGCCTTAATTCTTTATGCCATCTGACAGATTTCCCTTTTCGATTTGTACCTAGTGTATAAGCATAAAATTGTAACAATCAGAAGGTGGAGTTAGCATGCATTCGTGGTGATAAAAAAGGTATCTCCTTACACATATAGAAATTCAGTCAGCCCTTGGAAGACTGTTTTTTCTTGTGGCTGTAGTCCTTTATTCAACCCATAATATAATATTAGGAATAGACATTCCTAGTTTTAAATCACTTTGGAAATGTGGGAAAAGGAAGAATATAAAGAAACATTGTGGCAAGCTGATACACGTATTCAGTATAAGAATGTTGGGGAGGGGAGAGCAAGGTCGTATCATCCAAAACCTGGAGAAATAAGTTGGCAGAGAGACTACAAAAGGAGATAGAATTCAGTTTGAGTTAGACAGTGAAGAGGATCCTATCTGTTATCAGAAGCATGCTCCAAGAATAGTGTAACCAAAATCCAAAACTGGAAGGATGTCAGAATAGGAATTTAAAATGAACTGATAGGAAATTCTGAAGCAAAAATTAATCACTACAAGGCAGAAGTCAACACAGAGACTTAACAAGAAGCATTAGCACAGAAACTGAGAAACATAGCAAAAAGAAAGGCACTTGAGACCATCAGAACAAAATGAAAGCAAAATATATGATAAGCAGGAAAATGCAGACTTCTGAGCTTATCTTTGCTAGTATAAAGCAGGAAATGTTGCCGAGGGTAGACTGTAAGCAGCAGAAGCATATGAATTAAGAAAAAGATAAAGCTGATAATAAATTCTGTACTGACATACTCTTTGTAGTGAGGAGGCAATATGGGGATGGAAAAGAAAGCAACAAGGTAGACTCAGAACAACATATAATAAAATAGAACACTGATGAGGCCTGTGCTGATAGGAGAAAAAAGTAAAGTAGAATCTGACTTTTCTTTACTACTGCCAGAAATTATACTTTATTCACCAACAGGGAGTCACCAGCAGTGCTTGTTGTTTTTGCAGGCCTTGAGTCTTAGAAAAGACCATTATTAAACTAAATATGGCCTTACTCTGTCTAGGCAATTCAGATCCTGTATCCCAGCCAAATAATTATTTCCTTAGTTACACTTATTTGCTTGCCCAGAATTCCTGACACAGTACTCTGTAGGGATTTTTTTATGTCTACCAACTCATTATACTCCAAAACATATGTTCCCAGTTATCTCTTTCCGCCCCATCACACCTCCAACATTTGCCTTCTACCTGAGGAAAATTTCTTTGTCTGCTTGGGGTATAAAAGTATCTATGCAAATACTTCCAGGCAAAAATTCTAAATCTTCTAGATTTTATTGTATATTTGGGAGACATATATATAACCTCTCATGGTTTCTCTGTGAATTGCATATCTAATACCTGTTCCCAATCTTTTCTGACCTCTTCTGATTGATTCTTTTAGTAATCATGCATTATTTTATATGCCCTACTAATTATACAGTTTTAAACAGCAGCTTCTATTCTAAATTCAATTAGAAGCTCAACCAGTGCCAGTCTTTCATTTAGGATTCCCCTAATCCTTTCCCTTGATCTGTACTTTATTAGAACCCTGATAGGGAAGGTAGTCACTAGCCTACAATCCAAATGTCTTCTTGGCTTCTTCCCATTATCTTAAATTTCCCTCTCTAATTATTTTTTCCCACTACACTGACTTTCTTTACCTGGCACCCTATTCCTTCTCTCATCTCTTTTGTCTTAACTCTTTTGAGTCCCTGCCATAACAGATATGTTTGTTCGGTCAAGAAAATCATCATGTTACTATAGAGTGTATAGAGAAATAGCCTCATGTTGGGCAGGAAGTTTCTGTAGAATTGTTCCACTACTATTTATCCATACACATTGAAAAACTGAAGTCACTGACAGACAAAGCAGCTATGAGGCACATTAACAAGATCAAAACTTGTCAATATCCAGTATCTCTTGACATCATAACTACAGTGATTTTGTGACTCATGACTTAGTGTAGCACAAAGAAACAAGTAGACTGGATCTTGTTTCGGATGGGGCAAAAACAGTACTCGTACACACTGGCAGCCAGTGCCACCACAGCCGTTGCTGGTATACAAGCAGCACTTACATAATGTGTGGCACAAACATATTGCTTTTCTAAAGCAAACCCTTGTATGATGCATGTTTTGTGAAGCTGAGAACTAATTTTAAAATAATAGTTCTCTGGAGATGCACAGAAAAATCAAGACTAAATTACTGTGCGCTAGCTATGTGACTTCAAATTATTTTTACATTGAAGACATGCATTTTTTATGATGCACAATAAATGTTATTGGTTTGAAGTATGAACCTATTTTTGAATGAACGGCATATTAAAGAAACACATTATTAAATGTCAGTTTTAAGAACTGAAAACTGTGACTACTGATCTCTTGACAGCATTTCGCAGTTTCAATAACTGAAACATTTTTTTTAAATCTCTCTTAAATACTTAAACACTCAGCTACAGAAACAACAGACGTTCACTCATACATTATCAGTATATTTTGACAATGAACAACATCAAGTACTGTTTCTGTCCTTGAAGTTATAGTGACGATAGCCAAGCAATATCAAGAAGTGATTTTACTGGGAAATACCTGCATACATTTTAAAAAGGATTAAGCAAAGTCTTGGGTCAGGATAACAAGTGTGCATATAAGGTGGTCGCTAGGCAGGGGACTGCAGTAAAACTGCATTAATTGGGAGCAGATCCTGTCTGCTGGATTAATGTCTTTGCCAACACTGTATTTAACACCATCTAATTTATATATGAACATGCAATGCATTGCCCTGAGGCATTAAAACCTGCATTCTCTTTGTAAGGCAACCACATGGTTTAGTGTGTGTGTGTGTGTGTGTGTGTGTGTGTGTGTGTGTGTGTGTGTGTGTGTGTGTGTGTGTGAGAGAGGATGAGACTGATACGTGTTCTGTCTCACAGACACACCCACACACACCTATAGCCTCCCCTTGGCTGAAGCTAGGCCACAGCATACAGACCTTTTTTCTATACTGCAGTCATGGAGTGACCTTAATATTATCCAGTTTAATGCCCCTGTTACAGATTGCAGCTTCACCACAGTCATCTAACTCCCATTTATGGAAATATATTTAGGTTGTACTTTGCTTTCTGATAATTAAATTAAACTATTGACTGTAAGGATATGTTTCAATGACCTTCTACCTCCGACACACAGATACTAAGTACATGTGAAATATCACTTGTAACGTAGAGAATAACAATTAAAATTTTGTATAAAACATTAATGTAGTACTATGCAGACTTTTTCTATGTGTTTCCATTTCCTCCCACATCCCAAAGATATGCTGTAGGTGAGCTAGTGAACATTTAAATTATCCATAGATATGAGTGGTGTGTGTGTGTGTGTGTGTGTGTGTGTGTGTGTGTGTGTGTGTGTGTGTGTGTGTGTGTGTGTGTGTGTGTGTGTGTGTGTGTGTGTGTGTGTGTGTATGTGTGTGTGTGTGTGTGTGTGTGTGTGTTTGTGGTTTTCCCTGTTATGCACCAGTGCCGTATCTTAGATGAGTTTCTCTGGCTTGTGCCCAGGATAACACTGACTCACTGGTGACCCTGAATGGGATTTAGTGATTAATTAAACAATGCATGAAGGCCACAAATACATTCTGAAAGGACCTAAGAAATAGTTAATGTTGCATTCATAACAGCCATGATGAGCAGGTGAGCAGTTTTGGAATGTCTTGTCTTACTAACTGTTCCTGTAACTGAGTTCCTCTGTTAGGTCTTAGCCTAACCTTCGTTCCAGTCATTGTCTGTGTATTGCATTCTATTGGTTTAGTTCTCCCAGATATTTCTGAAACCACCTTTATTTCTTAACAAAAATACTCTCACTTTCTGCTTTTGTGTTTTTAACAGGGTTTCATTTAGCTGTATGGCTCTCCTGTAGAAACTTCAACTTGCAAGCCCTCTGCTGAATGCTCTGCTTTCTTCCATAGCTTCACTAGATTAATCTGGTAAATTTACTTTACCTTTCTTTTCCTGATTGCATAACCTTTTAGTTTACTAAATATATTCATTCTATCACCTCAAATAGTCCCTGTCTTCTGGCTAGAAATGTGTTTTCCTACACAGCACTAAAATTAGTGCTAGACCGCCTGGGTTAAAGCCACATAGTCAGGGTTAAAGCCACATAGTCAGGCATTCTTATTACAAAGTTTCTGCATATCTTGGACTCTCTACATGTGCTGCCTTCTTATGTACATTACCAGCTTTAACCTATTCAGTTAGCTAACATAGTGCTCCTAAACACTTTTAAATGACATATTTTCCTCTTCCCAAGTCTTCCTAACCATGTCAAATAGCCCTTTTCCCCTATGCCTGCTGCACAGAAGTTCAGATGAGGTAACCCATGTTGAAGCTGTGGCATTTCTCTGACTGCAAACAGTAAGTAGAGAAATAACTGGCCCCAGTTTTTACCATCTGTATCGACATTCCTCATCATGGATTTCAGTATTTTATTAAAATTTTCTACTAATACATTAGACTGCAGATGTTAGACTGATGTCTTTAACTGTTTGACTTTAAAGCATGGCATAACTGATGCAGTATCCTTGGGGTATGCCTTGGAAAGTATGTAAGTATCTCCTTAGGGATACTGACTGGAGAGTAACAGTACCAGGTTTTGGAAATAACCTTAGCCACTAAAAATGATGGAACTCCTTGGTGAGTGAGGAAAATACAATCTATTTTTGTCTGTGAGCTGCTTAAACTGATAGAGGTGCTTTCTGTTTTATCTCTTCCATTTTTTTTCTGTTTTTGAAAAATCTGCTTGGCCTGGTGTTTTTGTTTTTTGTGGCAGATAGACACTTAAATTTCACATGCTTTTTTTCATTGGTGAATTTGTTTCTTGAGTGATACTTAAATACACAGAGAAGATCTGTGGCTTTGTCTTTTCTGATAAGACTCAAGGCCTGTAAGAACTACAGGCACTGTTGGTGACTCCCTGATGGTTAATTACCCCCCTCACATTCTTTGATCTGTTTTTTAAACTTGGTGATTATTAAGCTACCCACCCTTACTGTAAATTGAACTTTATAAGCTCCTCTGTTTCTACATTGCTGTTGATATGTTGAATTATTTATTTGCATTTCCGTGTGCTTATTTTGAAAAAGGTGCATTTTGCCTCTGATTGATTGTTCTACTGATTTACTTGCTTTGAATTCATTATCTAGATAACTGTTGGATAAAGTAGTGTACTTTTATACTCTATCAAGCTCTTTTTTGTGTTTTACATTAACAGGACAGAGGATTTTTTACCCTGAGGCAGTGGACAGTAGACTGGTCTGTATAGGCTGGGGAAACACACAAGAGATTCCTGACTGTAATTGTTTTATTGGCTGGAAGGTTATTAATCAGCTTACTTTGTTTTTAGTGCCTTTATAAATTCTACACAATTGAGTGGCCTTTGGATAATTTTTACAAAGCACTTTTATTGAATAATCACACTTTTATAAGCTGTTTAAAGTAGGCTGCTGTTATTCTGAATTACTTATTGCCTTTGCTTAAGTTTAAGTTTTCTTGTCACTCCATTTTGTCACTTGTTTTGCATGTCACTCTGACACACTTTTACTGTGCTTTTATATTATGGGGACTGAGATTATTCATCTAGTAGCAATAAGTGTTTACTTGGTCTATCTGATTTGGGCAGCACACAAATGGTTGTAAGTGTAGTTGTTTTATTGGCCAGAGGGCTCAGTAGTCAGTTTTCTGTTTTTCCAGTGCTGGTATAAATTCAGTACACTTGCACACAGCTGCTCATCATGCTAGTGCCCCGTACAGATGCAGACATCTGGAAACATTGCTTATTTTCATTATATTGTGAAAGTTTAGTTGTTTTTATTTATTTATTTATTGCACTTCTTTAAAGTTTAATGTTACATTTTCAAACTGCTATTAAGGCTGCTGGTCTGTACTGAACTACAATGTATATAATGTTTCTTAGCTAGTATTAGGCATCTGTTTGTGGTTGCTTGGTCTATCTGATTTGGGCAGCACACAAAGGGTTGTAAGTGTAGTCGTTTTATTGGCCAGAGGGCTCAGTAGTCAGTTTTCTGTTTTTCCAGTGCTGGTATAAATTCAGTACACTTGCACAGAGCTGCTCATCATGCTAGTGCCCCGTACAGATGCAGACATCTGGAAACATTGCTTATTTTCATTATATTGTGAAAGTTTAGTGGTATTTATTTATTTATTGCACTTCTTTAAAGTTTAATGTTACATTTTCAAACTGCTATTAAGGCTGCTGGTCTGTACTGAACTACAATATATATAATGTTTCTTAGCTAGTATTCGGCATCTGTTTGTGGTTCCTTAACACTTGGGCTCCAAACCAGTAATTTTTCATTAAGAGGGTCAAAGTCTGCACTCTTGTGGTAGGGGGGGGTCGATTTCACCTATCTGAGCCGGGAATTGCAAGCGGAAAGCTCATTGTGTGCTTACTTGGTTGGTCTTAGATCATAGTGTAAAACTTGTTTTTTTCTGATTGTATATAAGCTTCACATTTGTGTGAAGCTACTCTTCACCCATCAGCAGTTACTGGTGTGTTGTATACATGCAATCACCATAAGTTGAAATTTCCCTATAAAAACACCTCGGAACATGGCCCCTACATGCTGAAGAGGGCCCTAAGGCTAGATTATTTTGCGGGCCCCCATAATTATATTTATTAAAAAAAATATTGGAAAGTGTACTTTCTAGCTTTCATTACAGCATATTTTCCAATTATTTTTGAGTAATCAACTTTTTTAGCAAAATCATTTTCTATACATAAAATTGCCAAATGATTAAGCTGTTCTTGGCTATTGGAATTTCTTTGCCACATTTTTAATGAATTTTCCAATTTACTGAATGATCTCTCAGCCAATGAGACAGTTACTGGAATAGTACAAAATAATTTCAATGTAAGGCAAATATTGCCAAATATTTATTGCAGATTTTTTTCATATATTAAACTAAGAAGTTTAATTGGTGACCTTTCCGAACCAAAAATGGTCTTGTGGATTGTTTTAAGGTGAAGTACTTAATTTATTAAATCATCCAACAAATCACTTTCATAAGCTTTTACAAGTATTGCTACTTTTGTGGTTCGCTGATCTTTGTCCAAATTCTGAAAATTTAAAATTGGAGAGAATAATTCCCAAATATTATTCACTGCTTCAAATCTTGTTTTTATATAATTGATAATAAAATCCAACACTTGGTACATGACAGAATTTTGGAATTCTTCACAGTTTTCAGAATTTGTGCATTTTTTGGGAAATTGGTGTTGGATTTCTATTGCTGCAGCAACTGCTTTAGCTTCATGAACAATGTTTTCCCATGAATCGCACATCTGAATTTCTTTCACTAAATCTTTTACCAGGGTGGTCTCTATATCAAGAGATAATCCTTTGCTTTGTATGACAATAGTCTTATTATCAATACTGGCTAGTATTTTATGCCAGAATATTGTCATCAACAGACCTTTATAAGAACTGAAATATTTCTTCAAATATAAGCATATTTAGTGCTGAAGGAGTTAATTCTGTAGCCATCTCAGTAAGAATATCATCTATCTCAGCAAGTACACCTGGGTAATGTTTGATGATTGGACGCATAGCTTGAATTATTTCGCTCCATCTTGTTTCTGACACACCTTGAAGAGATAATGGTATGTGTTTTCCAAGTACCTCCCAGTGTGCAGGACTATGAGCGAAAAAAGTGTGCAAGCTCTCTATATTTCCAAAAAATGTTATAACATCTGGATTGATTTTTGCAGCATTCACTCCTACGTGATTTAATGAATGTGCACCACAGGGGGAGAACACTGCAAATTTGTTCTTTTCTAGGATTCGGGTTTGAATGCTGATTACTTTACCATGCATATTGGCGCCATTATTGTACCCTGGTGAATGGCAATCTTGAAGATGTATATTGTGTTTTTCAAGAGTAACAAGTATTTTTTCAGTTATTTTTTGTCCAGTTTTCCCAGTAAAATTTATGAATTCGATGAAACGTTCATTTACTTCAAATTCATTTAAATCTTTGTATTGAAATACATATCTGAGAATCAGAACATTTTGTTCATTGTGTCAGATATCTGGTGTTACATCAGCAATTATGCCATAAAAATTGAGTCCCTTCTTTGATCCAGAATGATGTTAAGAACTTGGTCTGCACAAAGGCATATAAACTAATTTTGAGAATCCCATGACAAATAATGGACAGATCCTTTCATATTTCTTCCTTCTTCTATCTGATTTTGTTGAACTTTAGCAAGGTGTTGTCGTGTTACTTCATCATATTTTGCAATTAGTTCCAAAAGCCCTAAAAATTTTACATTGTGGACATTTCCAATTGTTGTGTTCTCTCCTTGAAACACTAAACCTCTAGATGCCAAAAAAAGTGTTACGTCTAAAATTCGTTGCAGAATAGCTTACCACTTTGTTGTCTCAGACTGAATTTGGAGTTGGAGGGCTTTATCAATTCCATGTCCTTTTAATGAATCCAAAAGACATTTCCAAGCTACATATTGTTTCCTTTGTTCAGCACTATTTTCATGAGATGGCAAAATGTCATATAACTTTTTCCAAGGTTTATTTTTAGGTGAAAATCCTTCTTGAGTTAAACAGCTTAAATTGTTGTTAAGTGGATCACAGAAAAGTCGACATGATAGGCAGTAAAGAATTTCTTTTGATGCACTCCATGTTAGCCATTCTCATGGAAAATGTTCACTTGTTCTATTATCTTTATTTTTTTATATAAAAGAAACTCTTGAAATTCTCTACCATTAACATCCTTTGGCAATTTCTTATATATCTTTTGGAATTCTTGAAAGGTGGTGAGTTGTACTATTTCTTGTCGTAGGTTATTTGAAATTACTTGAGGCTACGTACCAGGATCATCGTATTTTACATCAGAATTTTCAAAATGATGTGTAACTGAAGTATCGACTGTATAATGTTCTTTCACAGTTGGTTCTTCTTGAGGTTTCTCATTTTCTTGTTCTACAACAGTTGCAGCAGTGGCAGTCACTTCCTCTTTGACTGATTTTTGAATTTCTGAATTCTCATAATCGCTTTCTTCATGATTAGTACTATGCGCTAAATTCTTTTCATCACCATATTTAAAGAATTTTATCGATTGATGACCGCGTGATACTTTTGCTTCTTTTTCCGTATTTAAGTTTCCTTTTCTGAGCACCAGACTTGTGTTTATAATTTGAAGCAGACATGACTTTATTTTTATTTGTTAATTTATATATAAAAAATAAATAAATAAAAGCCAAAAATATCAATATAACTTTTTCAAAATGAACATATCCGTAAAGAACAGGATGGGTGCAAAGCAAAAATATTTACTTACGATTATGAACATACCGCTCAACCTGAAAACATCAAAAATCTGGACAAAGGCCCATGAAAAATAGGTACAAATCTGTTTGCTAATTAACATAAAATCTGCATACCTAATTGTGCAACCCCACCCATTCCAATAGAATTGTGGGAAACCAACTTTCAAATACATACTGAAGAACAGACAACCAAAATATGGCCCCAGAGTCCCCCTGCAGCCATTCCAATGTCCCATTACTTGGCTATTTCACTTTATTTACCATAAACACTGGAATGTGCATACTGCTTTACTTCTACAATGATTATTTGGATTTCATTTAAAACTTATTTTACATTTTATAGTATAAACACTAATAGACATCTGCTAAACAAAGCAATACAGTCTCAGAATGAAAATAGACAACATTAAAACTTCTCTGTCCTTGAAACTCACATTCATTGAAACCCAGGCACTAATGCTTAAATAAAATAGCTGCTGCCATAATCACTCTGCTTACTGAGTGTAACATTTGAATTAGAAAGCTGTGGAGCTGCTGCCAATAATGAACCACACACACCATATGAGTGCATGCTTAAATAATATAGCTGCTCGCATACTTCTCAACTGTCCAGATTTTTGCATAATATTTTTGGTTCATTTTTCATAAAATTGTGGTTTTACAGCAAATCATTGGCAAATCACTGAAGATTTAAGTCAGAAAATAATGTCAGATGTTTGTTTCAGACTTCATATCCTTCCGAAAATTAATATTAAAGCACACCCTGTTGCTCTATCTACTTTCTAAGTTTGTACATACAATATTCAAAAATTGTCCCTATCTTTGGCCCTTTACCCACCCCCCCCATTATTTATGGCTTTGTCCAGATTTCTTAGTCTAAGAGGTTGAGAGGTATGCTGCTGTCATAATCACTCTGCTTTCCGAATGTAATATTTGAATCAGAAAGCTGCAGCTTCACCACACGCACACACACGCACACACACACACACACACACACACACACACACACAAACACACACACACACTAATGCTTAAATAAAATAGCTGCTGCCATAACCCGACCAGTGCGCAGACACAGAGAGCCATATCTTGCACAAGAATCTACACATCCAAACACCAGAAATTCAAAGCATGGTATGGCTATTTATTTTTTCACACTGACAGTTACAAAAGAAGATTCATGGGTTCTGCAACACATGCCTTCAAAATAAGTAATCCATTATCCTGACATAAGCTAGTAATAGTCATTACTCAAAGTAGCTGTTATTCATATACTTTTAACAGTCAGGTACTCGGGTTAAAAAAAGTTATTTGTTTTGACACAAAAATAACTGGTAAACTTCCAAAAAAAGAATAACATGAAAATGCAGCTCAGTTAAATCAAACTTCCAGCACGAAGATAACATATTTTATCACACACACACACACACAGACATATATATATATATATATATATATATATATATATATATATATATATATATATACATATGTATATATCCCACTGGCCATTAGAATAAAACAGTACAGAGGCAGACAAAGATAAAAAAGTCATATTGCTTCATCAACATAAATACAAACAAGTGCCTAATTTCAGTGGAGGCACAATTCACTGATTTATTCCTACTATGAAATAAACAATACCCTCTAGTACTGACTACATTGAGGTGTGTACATTTTTTTCTTACCTGTTAAATCCAATAATGTGCTTCACAGCGCTATCAGCTGCTCAGTGCTCAGGCTTCTGACTCGTCTGTCCCGTCCCTCTCTCTTTAGACCCTATCTCATTGTCTACTCTGTTGCAGGCTTGCAAAGTAAACTCAGCCCAGAGCACCCCTGAGACAAATTCTGATAGGGTGGCAGGCTGTTCATGAAGCCGACATCACTGCGCATGTCTCTGCGTGATGATGTCAGTTTGAAAAAAAAAAGCCAGGAAAAAAAATTTAAAAAGAAGCCGGGAAATTCGGAAATTAAGGGGTGCCACTTGGGAATTGTGGCACCCTAGTATCTGGAACAAAAATGAAGACCAGCAAACAAGGCACCTAGTAATAATGTATACTTTAATAAAAGTATTAGGTTCTTTGAAACAACAGACTGGTTTCGGCAAATGCAATATACAGAGCCTTCTTCAGTGTGTGACTTTGATACAGAAAAGAACCTATATATAAATATATATATATATATATATATATATATATATATATATATATATATATATATATATATAAAATTCAATGAATCATGTGATTAATTACAAATGCTCATTGAGCCCTGGCTGAAAGAGCCCACCAAGTTTAATAATCCATTTCTTCTCCATGGAATTCAGTAAATCATGCCAACTTGATTTATTATTTCTTGATCTCAAAAGTTTGTCTATAATGACAAAACTGAAACATGCATTATGATGAATTAAAGAGTGTTTATATAGGGCATTCGTTTCTTTCCTCTTCCTAATATCACTGAGATGCTCAGATATTCAAAGTTTCAATGGTCTTGAAGTCTGACCCACATAAAATGCAGGACAATTGCACTTGGCCAAGTAAATTACCCAATCAGAGGAACAGTTGGCAAAGAATTTTATGGTGTACACCTCTGGGGTATTTTGACTACTAAAAGTTTTAGTTTTAAGTAACTTGGTACAGTAGGTGCAATGTCCGCAAGGAAAGCATCCCAGTAAAGGTTCACCTGATAGTGTAGTCTGAAAGGGATTGGTGGTTTTTGCTGCAGAATGTTTAAAATGATTGAAAAAAGCAGAAAGACTTTTACCTTTTCAAAAGGAAAAAGAACATCTATCACCAAGTATTTCTTATAGTTTGGGTTCACATGTTAATATGTTCCAATTATGTTGGACCAAATGGATAAGTGTGTTGGTGTTACGTCCATAGGTAATTGTAAGTCTGGGTGGTCCCGGGTTGGATTTATTGGTGGTTTTGTAAAGGAGGATATCTTCATGTTTCATTTTATCAACAGTGTGTTTGGTACGTACTAGATGACCCATTTGGTAGCCCCAGTCATGAAATCTCTGTACAAGATCATCCCTAAAATGTGTGTATGTGTGTTGATCGGAACAAATGCATTTAATACGCATAAACTGGGATTTAGGAATGTTTTTGCAAATGTGGGGAGGATGAAGCACTCAGTCAACTATCTAATGCACATTACTATTCTGCATTATCTATTGATCCAACACTTGTTTGCAAAAAACAGATTGATTCTTTTCTCAATTCAGCTGTTGAAGAGGGGATTATCACCAAAAATACACAGTTACAACTCACCATCACTAATCCGTGTCCACAATACATATATTTTCTAACTAAAATACATAAGGATTTCCACAACCCACCAGGTAGACCTATTGTTTCCTGCAAAAATTCACTAACTGAACCATTATCTCTCTTTTTAACCAAATATTTACAGCCCCTTCTACAATGTGTCCGTGCAAGGAGTAGGGATACGACTGAATTTTTGCATATCATTCCAGACACACAGTTAGAGTCGGATTGGTTACTCTGTACATTAGATGTTAAATCACTATATACTAACATACCACACTGGGCTGGTTTGGAGGCTCTGGAATATTGGCTTAACAAGACAGAATTATATAAGCCAGGTTTTAACACCCTTTTGTTGTGTTTGACGGAACGTGTATTGACCAAGAATGTGTTCTTTTTCAAAGGAAAATGTTATATACAAACCAAGGGGACTGCCATGGGGGTCTCTTTTGCCCCCATATACGCAGATTTGTTCATGGCGTACTTTGAAGAACAGGTCATTTATGATAATTCTCATAATATTTATATTGAAGAAATGGACATCTGGTGCAGGTACTTAGATGACTGCTGGTTGGTATGGAGGGCGGATAGTGAATATCTCTTGGAATTCATTACTTATTTGAATGAAAATAAATGGGGCATTGAATTTTCTGTCAGCTATGATAAAAATAAAATAATTTTTTTAGATGTTTTGGTTTGCCGCACATCTGATCATACGCTGTCTACAGAAATTCACCGCAAATTCCCCGAAAATAATTCACTGCTCCATGCCTCCAGCTTCCATCCTCCCAACATTTGCAAAAACATTCCTACATCCCAGTTTATGTGCATTAAACGCATTTGTTCCGATCAACACACATACACACATTTTAGGGATGATCTTGTACAGAGATTTCATGACCCGGGCTACCAAATGGGTCATCTAGTACATTCCACACTGTTGATAAAATGAAACGTGAAGATCTCCTGCTTTACAAAACCACCAATAAATCCAACTCGGGACCACCCAGACTTATCACTACCTATGGACGTAACACCAACACACTTATCAATTTGGTCCAACATAATTGGAACAAATTAACATGTGAACCCAAACTACAAGAAATACTTGGTGATAGATGTTCTTTTTCCTTTCGAAAAGGTAAAAATCTTTCTGCTTTTTTCAATCATTTTAAACATTCTGCAGCAAAAACCACCAATCCCATTCAGACTACACTATCAGGTGAACCTTTACTGGGATGCTTTCCTTGCGGACATTGCACCTAGTGTACCAAGTTACTTAAAACTAAAAGTTTTAGTAGTCAAAATACCCCAGAGGTGTACAACATAAAATTCTTTGCTAACTGTTCCTCTGATTGGGTAATTTACTTGGCCATGTGCAATTGTCCTGCATTTTATGTGGGTCAAACTTCGAGACCATTGAAACTTCGAATATCTGAGCATCTCAGTGATATTAGGAACAGGAAAGAAATGAGTGCCCTATATAAACACTCTTTAATTCATCATAATGCATGTTTCAGTTTTGTCATTATAAACAAAATTTTGAGATCAAGAAATAATAAATCAAGTTGGCATGATTTACTGAATTCCATGGAGAAGAAATGGATTATTAAACTTGGTGGGCTCTTTAAGCCAGGGCTCAATGAGCATTTGTAATTAATCACATGATTCATTGAATTATATATATATATATAGGTTCTTTTCTGTATCAAAGTCACACACTGAAGAAGGCTCTGTATATTGCATTTGCCGAAACTGGTCTGTTGTTTCAAAGAACCTAATACTTTTATTAAAGTATTATACATTATTACTAGGTGCCTTGTTTGCTGGTCCTCATTTTTTGTTCTGTGTACTTTCCCTTTGGGACCCTGCAGCTGCCGTACTCGCAGAGGCTGCATTTGTTCTGGTACCCTAGTATTTGGACCTCAATCTCGCTTGAATTATTTTTTCTTTGTAGTCTGTTTTGTGTGTCATGTTATGTTATGTGTTGTGAAATGAGAAAACTGTTAGAAACATAATCATTATACTATAAGATCACAGAGCATTTGAATGTATTGTTTAAGCTTTTAGAGACACTTGGAGGGTATTCAAAGTCTTATATCTGGACTTTATCATTCTCTGTACTTATTGTCATTGTATTAGCATGTTTCTCAGAATTAATGTTTTAGGAAGACTGAGGTATACAGCATTATTTTATCATATCTGATTTAAAGGAACTGTGGCATTGGGTCCTGTACTCTGATACCAGTACTGAGGCATCTGTTAATGTGCTGTGTGAACCTACTTCACAAAACATCTAACAATATCAGAGTATATAAAACTGGTGACTGCATTTGAGAAAAGCCATACAGAGACACTATGATCTATCATTCAGTGAGGCATAACATATTTCACAACATACAAGCAATGTATGAAACAGTATAAATGCATTAAGTAATGCAGAAACCTGGGGAAAACAGTTAGTATAAAGAGAAAAAGGCTGCACTGTGGTAATTGCTATAGTAAAATATTTGTTAACCTCTGGTAACACTATCAGCTCATCAGCAGACCAAATTAATGCTGGTTTAATGAGTTTACCATTTTAATTTATCACTTAATAAACACTGTAACCCAATTATATGTTTCTGTCTGCAGAACAGCACACTGTTATTAATAAAACTGAAGCCATTAATGTGTATTGAGTTTTGCAAAATTTGCCCAGCACTCCTCACATAGAGGAATAAAGATCTGCCTGTGACTCTGGCAAACTGAGTTTGATTAGTGACTTGAGCACCTGCTGGAGCTGGCCAGGTGGAATTAGCCTTGCCTCTTCTGGAGGGAGAGAGATAGGAGTATGCAGGAGACACAACAATTCACAAGCCCTGGTGGTGATATCAGGGCTGTAACAAGAACAGCTGTTATAGAGGTAGGTGAGCAAAGGGGCACACCTCTCCCTCTTCTCAATCCTCAAAACCAGTAAAAAACGATAGATTCGGTATGGTTGAGAGGTCTGCTTACGAATCAGCATGATTCCAGTTAAAATTGAATCTTTTTTGTATAGAACACACAAAGTAGACAACATGAGCATAAATATTAGATATGGCTCAACCACATTGTTTTTTTTTTGTGTAAAACATGTGACCATACGACGCAAAGGGTGAAAGTATATCACATGCTTATACGATACCAATGCAGGCTAGAAATATCCCCGAGCACCCAACTGGCTAGCACCACCCACTCTGCCACACTGATTATAATAATAACTGAATCGTGAATTTTGAAAAAGGTCCATCTCCACAATTGAAAAAATATGGATATGGGCCCTTTTTGAAATTCACGATTCAATTGTTGTATGAATTAAAGTATACATTTTCAGTGGTCGAGAAATTTCAAAAAGAAGTTTTAAATATTTTTATCTTTTGACCAGTCACACCAGCCCCCCCTTATCCTGGGCCCCCAGGCTATTGCCCTGTCAGCCCTGCCCCTTTTGGGGGCCATGCCTTGGAACTTTACTTCAGTCCTGCACTACTCACAGGGCAACTAGTTTGCACAGTCAGAAGAATTTACACATTTAGTTAGGAATATTTTGGTCGATCTTACACTATTATAGCACCCAGGATTATTGCTGCTCAGAGTGCATCTGGCTTGGGCACTGGGCAGCACTGCTGGTTAGGTTAGCTGCAGATTACACCAAGTAAGCACCCTTCCCTCGTCTGGTTACAAACACCCTCCACTCCTATCCTTTGCAAGTACACATTAGGACCTGCAACCATGGATGGGCACTTTCCTGCTGTCTCTGCATCCAGCTTCATGGACATGGGCATCCTGAAGCAATGTAATAATTGCCTTATGTGCACTGGCAACCACTTAATTCTTGAACAGACAAATACCGTATGTGAGAGATGTAATTACACATTGACACTGGAGGCTAGACTGTCACATACAGACAAGAAATGCAACAAACAGGTTGTCAGCAAATCACACACATCACTCACTCAACCCACAAAGGACCACACACATAGACCCACATATGTGGAGGTGCTCTCAAGTAACTTACCTAAACCTCAAAGACCTTTCAAGCACATCCCTTAGAAACTCCACATGCACACAAACAAGACAATTCCCATCACAACACATAATGCCACATCTCATTGTGTCTCAGCTACCAAATCCATAGGGCAAAACACTCCACAACTCCATATGCTGGTCATAGGAGACTCCATTGTGAGACACACAGATGTCCCTCTTACCAGGCTGGATAAAGAGAAGGTTACAGTTAGTTGCCTGTCAGGGGCCTGGATCCACCAGATCATGCAAGCACTTACGTCACTTATACCATAACTTATACCAGTATGACCTGAGATGTACCTCCTTGGAGTATATGAAGTACATGATTGAGCTCTCAGAATATGTGTCACAGGCAGGTATGAGCCTAGCAAAGAGCAGGGTTTTACGTTTCCAAGGATGATGCCACAATACCAGCAGAAAATTACTGACTTTAACAATTAGCTTAGCTACTGGTGTCATTCTAAAGTGGTCCAATACTTGTCAGCCTGGGAAGACATGGTTGACAGGCCACGCTGCTTTGCCAGGGATGGTCTTCAGCTGTCACCACTAAGCTTTCAGATATTGACCAAGACATTATCCACCCAATAGGGTCTTTTTTAGGCATTGCCAAACAGACAAACCTTCCAACATAACAAAATCTACTCAGGACAAGTTAAAGGTGTTACTGCTCAATGCCAAGAGTCTCAACAAGAAACTGCATTCCATGGAAACTTTTCTCACCCTGGAGAATGCTGGCATCTGTGCAGTTACTGAAACATGGTTCAAAGCCATATAAAGCACTCTGGCAGTGCATGGCTATAATGCCTTTCATATGTTATGACCAACCACTGAATGCAAAAGAGCAAAAGGCAGAGGTGTATCTATCTACATAAAGGATAAGTATACCTCAAGGCTGGTCAAACAATGTGACATGCTTGAGCTACTCCATGTCCTACTAACCTTGGGAAAATCCATTATCATATTCTTGCTTTCTACAGGTCCCTCACCATGAACCAGGAAATCCATGCATCATACCTGAAGTTACTAGAATCACTCACCATTCAGCTCAATACCATACTCATGGGTGATTTTAACTACCCCTCCATTAATTGAGAGACATACATGAGCACTAACATGCAAGCCCAAATATTTCTTGACTTTGTAAATGTAAATTCTCTGGAGCAGTTAGTCTGCACTCCCACTAGAGGAAAATTATGCTAGATCTGGTACTCACAAATATGGGAGAGTGCTGCACCCCCTCCCCCGTGTGATGTCCTCACTGGTAAGATCAGATCACAAAGTGGTGTCCCTTGAAGTAAAGATAAAACTAGTCCACCCACCTAACCACATAAACTTTAAGAACTTCCCTAAGGTAAATTACCCTGTATTAAGCGATGGCATAGCTAGTTTCCATGCTCCTCAATATCCAGAAAACACAGAAACCTTTGCAGAGACATACACAAAAGCCCTGTACAACCATATAAACAAGTGCATAGAAACGGCAGTACCAGACCAAAATAAACCCAAGTCAAACCGCAAAAACAAGCCACCCTGTGGACCTCTGGTATATTGTACCACAAAAGAAAGAAAATCCTGTTGAGAAGTAAGAAAGAATTTGGACAACAGAGCAAAAAGTGCCTCATTCGTCTAAACAACAAAATCAGGAACTAGTCAAGTCTCTGAAAGCAGATTTTGAGGTATAAATAGCCTCCAAAACTAAAGATAACCATAACACATTTTTCAGTTATGTCCACAATCTTAAGGGCAGCACCCAACCATACGCGGAATTAGTTGTAGATGGCATCATCTATACTTAGCCAGAAGATATAGCAAATCTGCTAGCTGACAAATTTGGCTCAGATTTCACCTCCCTATCACCCCCAGTTCTCCCTCGAGAAAAACCTTCTACCACTCCACTGCCAATTATTATGAAAGAACAGGCTACCACTGCACTCACTAACACCTCTTCAATAGGTCCTGATGATATACCAGGTTGCCTTTTAAACAGCTTAAATCAGGACTTATCAGGTCCACTGCCATGTCTATTTAACCACAGACTCCATTGTGGCTCTGTCCCAGTAGAGTGGAGGACAGCAACAATCATCCCCCTGCATAAAATGGGACCATCTACTGACCAGGGAAATTACAGACCCGTAAGTTTGACTAGTCTTATACATAAGGCCATAGAAAGAATAATCATGGACCTGATAAATAACGACATAGAAAACCTCCAAACACTGGACCCAACCCAATTTGTCTTTGTCATGGGCAGGACATACCTATTAAATCTGTTGGATTTCTTTAAGAACTTCATTAAGGCCATGGATGAGGTAAAACAGTATGTACCATCTACCGCTACCTGGCCAAGGCATTTGATAAAAGTCCCCACTCTGGTATTATAAATAAACTACCAAAACTGGGCAGAAATACCTACATCACCAGATGGATAGCCAATTGGCTCACAGGCAGGACACATGTGGTTGAACTGGGTGACTCCAGATCCATCAAGAGGCCAGTTACTAGTGATGTGCCACAGAGTTCAACGCTGGGACCACTCCTGTTCAGAATATACTTCTGTAAAGTCAAGGCTGACGTTGAAGGCTTCTGGATGACAAACTTTGCCAATGACTGCAAGATGGGGACAGTCATTGAATCCCCACCAGTGATGTAGATATCCTTCAGAAGCATCTAGATCAGACAAACGATTGGTGCCAGAACCATGACCTAAAACTAAATGTGAAAAAATGCATTATCATATAGTTTGGGAAGTCAGATACCCCTGCAAATCACAACATCAGTAGCACACCCTTAAGAGTAGAGTCAGAAATGAGAGATTTAGATACACAGATAGTAGCCTAAAATTTGACCACCATGTGTCTACAGTGGTGAGGAAGTCCTTCTATGTGACACAACTTGTAAGTAAAGTTATGGCATCCAGATCCAAGGAAATTATAGTCCCGCTGTACTCAGACCTCATTAGACCAATAATCAAATATAATGTGTCATTTGACATGTACTTGACTATGCACTTACAGCAGCTGGAGCAACCTCAAAGGTTCCTCACAAAGAAACTGTAGGGTGTGAAGAACATGTCAAATGTGTATTGACTAAAAGGCCTATTTCTTTACTCTGTCTCCTACTAACTATTAAGGGGGTGACCTATGCCTGATTTATAAGGTATTCTCAAATCCAACCCTGATGGGGCTGCTACACATCCACAAGTCAAACAGCATGAGGGTCACCTAATCTAGGGATCTAAACTTAATAACTTAAACAACACATGCTGGAAAGAGAGATATGTATCTCAGAAATTGCCCCTTCTATGGAACAGGCTTTGTATTCACGTTAACCAAAGCCCTTCCCTGGCCCTCTTCAAACACAGTTTGGTTCAATGGATGGGGAATCGCAAATTCACACCTGGGGTAGTGCCTATGTTTCTTATGGATGTGGAGAATATGTAAGATTCTCAAGGCATAGGAACAAATCCATGCCTTTCTCTTGCCCCTAGAGGAAATATATTGGGTAAAATTAGGATATATTGGCTAGGCTTATAAGGGCTTTTAAGCCATTAGCCTAGTAATCTATGAACCTATGAACCTGTGGTGGCTTCTAAAATATGGAAACCAAAATCTAAACCAACTGTACGTGAAATAGTGAACATTGTAACAGAGGTAGAAGAACAGGAAGTGGGATCTCTAGAAAAGGGTTAGAATGAATTACATAGAAAAATGGAAATTTTGGAAACAATACGTGCAGAAAAATGTTCTAGAGGAGAAATGAGTTTAAGAGAAGGCAGGAATTAAATAATTTATGTAATGTTGCCTAAATTCTATGATAAATATATGTGGTGTATAATGTTTGTAAGTCTTGATTTGTTAATATGGTTGATTACTTTTATATAATGCAAGTTTGCCTGTTACAAGTGATAATTCAATGAAGGTGTTAAAAAAAGGAAAGTCAGCTTTATAGCAAAGAATCATGGGTAGGCATATCAGACCAGTTTTCATCCTGGCTTGAAGGGATTCTAGAATGTCTGGCTTGTTAAATGTATAAGGCACTTTTACAGAGTGGATGACAAGACCGAATGAGTTAATCTAGATAAAAGTGGAATTTATCACAGGGATGCATGAAATATTCTGTTTTGGGCTCCTCTCCACAGAAATACACATCAACATATGACTCCCTTGGTGTTCATTTACAGCTTTTATTGGCAGGGATATTTACATATGAATCAAATGTATTTCACTAACAATCAGAAGTATTAATATTTGATCCCATATTTGACAGTAGGTGGCTCCAAACATGAATACTATTCTGACTAATTATTTCAATTTATAATAGAGCTTATAATTCTTTCACATATCTGCATGTTAATGTATTTGCAAATAAGTTACCCTTTTATTCGTGAATTCATTTATAATGGACTGGTGAGTTCAGTAGATCCCATAGTGAGGTATTTATGGGGTGTAATAATTGTTTCTGCAGGAAACAGTGTGACCTACTCCATCATCTGATATCTCTTGTTGAAGAGCATCCCCTCCCTGGTACCAAAAAGTCACCATTTCACAATACAAAGTTCATGTTTCAATATCTCATCATTTTACCTTGAGTTCAGTAGATCCTCCAGTGAGATATTTATGGGGTGGAATAATTGTTTCTGCAGGAAACAGTGTGACCTGCTCCATCATCTGATATCTCTTGTTGGAGAGCATCCCCTCCCTGGTACCAAAAAGTCACCATTTCACAATACAAAGTTTATGTTTCAATATCTCACCATTTTGCCTTTTCACAGTATGCAATTTTATCTTCTCCATGTGAGGTCATAGAAGCCCTCCACATGGTAGCTCACTTGCCTGGCAGAAAAAAAGCATCACATTTGTTTGTTTACCATCACTCCTGGAGGATACTGCAGTCCTCCCATCAACTTTTACTATGCCAGAATTTAGGAGGCTTTCCAACTGAAATAAAGCACAATCTGCTCCTCACACACACTGCCAGTAATCTTTTTGTCTTAGGCGTACCTTGTCCCTATACGTCCACACCTACTACAGGCAGCCATTTGCTTTGCCCTTCCAACAGTTTAGACATTGATCCCATAACCTGTATTTTAGGGTGTAGTTTTTTCTCCTGAAGTCCTTACAAGAGCATTCTTCTTCCATCCTCAACCTGTTTTTACCCTTACTATTTTATGTGGGCTGTGAACCAACTCAGTTTAATTCCTCTGTCGGCCAGTGCCTTCTTCCATCCTACATCTTGTTCAAGGCTACAACATTTTGTGAATACAGAATTTCTCCATTACTTATTTTGAATATTGGCTACCTATACACCGGGTCACCTTTAAAGTAAAAACATACCAAATGGACAAATCAGTGCTAGGCAATGCCTCCTAATAACGACCTACTGCCCTCTGCCCAATTTTTCTGTCTCTTATGGCCCCAGCCAAATTAGTATTGGAGATAACAAAACAAATCGACAAATCAGCACCAAACAGTCTTAAAAAAGACTGAAAAAGAAGAACAAACAACCAGGATCCCACGTAGCAAAATTTATTCCATAAAAATGTCTTAGCGCCTCGGCCACCACAGCCTTCAATGAGCACATGATTCATGGTAAAAAAACATTCTCTTTTATACAAATGAACAATAAATCAATCAATTAATTAAACTATTAACTAACATGATATTTAAAGAGACTCCATTCACTCCACAGAACCGATACTAGCAAACTGAAAATACAAAATTACAAATACATTTATAATAAATATTTCCAATTAATTTCAACATTTAAACCATTAGGTACTAATGTATTATATTTTAATATAAAAATAGATTCTTTATACAGTAACATATTTTTTAATAGTTTATAATCACCTTTTTTAACAAAAATTTCCTCTAAAATAGTAGCCTGAAGAACATCTGGGTTACTATTATGAATTTCTAAAAAATGTAAAGCAACTGAACTTGCTGTTGTTCCTTTTCTTACGTCTCTAACATGCTCCTGCAATCTGATCCTAAATTTCCTTTTGGTTTCCCCTATATAAAAAAGATTGCAGGGGCATTTGAGACAATAAATTACCCCTGATGTACAACAGGAAAAACATTTATTAGGTGTAAACATTTTATTATTTATTTTATACCTCTACCTTCTACCTCTACAACACATTTATCTCCTACCTTCTTAAACCCAACCATACATGCCAACTACCTATTAGCCAAATACCATAGACTAGCACACTTCAAATTCAAGAAACCTAGAACCAGGAAAATATTTGACTCCTCCTATAAAGTTCCACAACAAAACTATTTCATACTCCTCCACCTTCTACTGGATGGAGATATTCATCCTAATCCAGGCCCACATCATAATGAAACCATTACACACAAAATACAAAACAAAACTACATCTCTCTCATTCTCCAAACCCACCAATTCTCTGTCTATTGCCCATCTCAATATAAGAAGTATCTGTAACAAAACTAGTCAACTTCATGCCCTTCTAGAAGTCTATCAATTTGATATTTTATGTTTAACTGAAACTTGGCTAAAGCCTTCAATTAATGACAGTGAAATCATCCCACCTGGTTATAACATCATTAGACTAGACCGTACTGCCAAAAAGGGAGGAGGGGTAGCAATTCTGTATAAAACAAAACTCCAAATTAGCACCTTAAATCTGACTTTTACCATTGACAATAACGCTGAAGTTATCAGTTCAAAACTTCAAGTCAATACTACTAAATCCATAAATATCATCTGTGCTTATCTCCCTCCTGGAAATAATGTCAACACCCTTCAACACATCCTTGACCTACTATCAACTAAACTCCCTCAAGAGACACTAGTCTTAGGAGACTTTAACATAGATTGGCATTCCTGTAACAGTAATAACCCCACTTCCCATATCAACCTATATGGCTTCAAACAACTCATTAATAGTCCTACTAGAACTAATAAAACCAATAATACTGAAACCACATTGGACTGGATTCTTACTAATACTCCCTTACAAACCTACAACAAGGCATCCTTCCAGATGATCTTAGTGACCACTCTCTAACCTATATCATTAGATACAAAACTAACCTAACCTTACCTACCACATATAAAACTCTACGCATAAAAAACATTTTAACTCTACACAGTTTCTAGCCGAACTAATACATTGTAATTGGGCCCCATTGAAACATCTCCCACTTAATGAAGCAGTTGAATACTTCAACTTTACATTCCTATCTATCCTAGATCACCATGCCCCAAGCCGTACCATTAGAACCAAAACAAAAGCAGCACCCTGGCTAACCAAGAATACGAAGGAAAAAATTATTCTCAGAAATAAATCCTGGGATAAATGGCGGTCTACCAAAAACCAAACTGACCACCAAAACTTTAGGGAGCTGAGAAACAGCACCAAAAAAGCTATTCTGACAGATAAAAAGAGCTATTACTTTCAACTACAGAAAAACACCATAAAAGAACCAAAAAAATTCTGGACTAGTATTAATAATCTTCTATCCCCTGGCCAAGCAATCACACCAAACCCTCAGGATTCTGACCCAGATAATCCCACACAAATAGCCAATGACTTTAACTCTTTCTTCACCAATGCCATCCAAACTCTTGCAAACCACCTTTCTTCTGACACTTCTAAACTACTCTTACCTAGCTCAAAAACTACTCTTCCTCCCCTTCACCTCAACCTGTATCTACCTCCTATATCCAATCTCTACTCCAAAAACTAAAACCTACCACCCCATCTGCAGACAAGCTCCCTGCAGAATACCTGCAAATAGGAGCTAAAGCCACTGCCTATCCCATTGCCATCCTAATAAATAGATCTATAAAGGAGGGTATTGTCCCTTCTATTTGGAAAATATCCCACATCATTCCCCTTCACAAAGGGGGCAAGTCTAATGACTTATCTAACTTTCGTCCCATAGCACTATTATCACCTATAGCTAAAATCATGGAAAAATGTATCCATAAACAACTACTAAACCACCTTCTCCACAATAACCTACTTGCCAATAGTCAACATGGATTCAGACCTTCCCACAGCACCACTACTGCATTACTCTCCTTTACCAACTCCATCAACTATAACCGTAACATCAATAAACTCTCATCTTCTCTCTTCATAGACCTATCAAAAGCCTTTGATATGGTTAATCATAAACTTCTTCTGTACATACTAAAATCTCATGCACTAGATCCCTCTTCCTTAACTTGGTTTACTTCTTATCTTGAAAATCGTCAACAGGCAGTACTCTGGAAAAGTTCACTATCTACCCTCCTTCCTATCTCTATAGGTGTACCTCAAGGGTCTATCTTGGCCCACTTCTATTTTCTATCTTTATTAATGACCTCCAATCAGCTATCCCTAACACCACTTGCATACAATATGCAGACAATTCCACTATAATCTGCACTGCTTCTTCTCAAGCGGAACTTCAACCTCTTACCCAAAAAACCTTTACCACTGTTGAACAGTGGTTCTCTGACCGTTGTCTACTCCTTAACCCCAAGAAAACCAAATTACTACTGTTTGCACCTACCCGCAAAGCTACTTCCCTAAACTTCTCTATTACTTCCACTGATAACACTCATATTACTCCTGATTCTTCTACAAGACTACTAGGTATTACTATTGACAATAATCTTAACTTTGACTGTCACATCAATAACACAATAAAAGTAGTTAACAAAAAGACTGGATCCCTTTACAGAATCAAATCCTTCCTTACACCTGAAGCCCGGACCACCTTAGCCCAATCTCACCTCCTCTCTACCCTTCTATATGCTTCCCCTATTTACACAAATCTCTCTAAGAGTAACCTTAAGAAACTTGCTTCATCTTACCATAATATTGCTCGATTTGCCACAGGATCCCAGTTTAGAACACACCACTGCCTGAACTTAAAACAACTAAACTGGCTTGAACTTCCTAACAAACTTATTTATCAACAGCTCTTAATAGCTCACAACATTCTATATCAACCATCCAAAACACCAATACTCTCTAACCTCTTTACTCCCTACAACAATCTGAGACAACTACGTTCTTCAGATAAACTACTAGTTAATAGTACCAAACCCAATAATGCTGCAGGAGATTGTCTTTTTTCCAACTCAGTTGGCAAAATGTGGAACAAACTTCCACTCAATATCTCATCTTTGTCCACTCTTCCACTCTTTAAAAAACAACTGAGAATCCATCTTAATAAACACTGGCTTTGCTCCTGTACCAATCCTGATTAACCTTTCTTCCTCCTTTCCTCTACCTCAATATTTCCTTCTCTCTATACTACATCCTGACTGATCCCTACTGACATAACATCCTTGTGGATATAACTTATCTCATATATACTATGAAAAATAATGTATATTTCCTCTGACATATAAATTACCTATACTAAAGTCTGATTATCTTTTATGCTTAATTTTTGTATTGTTTTGCTTTGTTTAGTTTTTTTTTTGTATTCCCTATACTTGTTATAACCATTGGAGCTTTTCTCCCCGGGCCTCCACTGAAAATGGACATATATCCAGTTGGACTAGCCCGGTCAACAAATGTAAAATAAATAAAATAAAATAAATTATTAAAAGTTAATGTAATATAGGGGCATACATTGCAAGTATGGCAAGGTATAGTACCAAAAACTGTCAATGAAGAATCTAATTTCTCAACAGTGCTTATATAATAAGCTCTAATAAGAAAATCTCCCAAGTTTTGTCCTCTTTTATAAGCAATTTTTGGACTCACAGGAAGCAGTTTTCTCAAAACCTTATCATTTGTTAAAAAATTCCAATAATATTTAACTAGGTTCCAAATTTTCTTACTTAGCAAATTATAAACTGTAACAAAATAAATGTCATCCTGCTTCACTTTAACTCGTCTGAAATGTGTACTTAACACCCCATGTGCCTTAGTAGCTGTTATTAATTTATTAATAGATTGTAAAATGGATTCTATTTTATACCCTCTATATAAAAATACATTAATAAGTTTATTAATCTGTCTTTCAAAATCTTGAGAATCATTACATAATCTAGATAGTCTAACTAGTTCCCCATAGGGTAAAGAATCAATAGTGTGTGGAGGGTGACAGCTAGTCCCAAATAAATATTGATTCCCGTCATCAAATTTTTGATGAATGGAGGTGAAGATGTGGTCACCTTCTCTTCCCATTAAAGTAATATCTAAAAAGTTAATTTTTGTTCCTACTTGTAAACCATCAAACTTAATACCATATATATTATTATTAAGATCCGAAACAAAATGAGATACCAATTCAGAGCCCCCATGACACAATAAAATTAAATTGTCAATATAACGATAATATAACATCACATGATTCTGTACAAAATTATTACTATAAATGTAATCTATTTCGAACTTAGCCATAAAAATGTTCTAGTATTGGAGATACCACTGAATGACTTTATGCCACAAATACCTTTGCCTCCTAATACTTTTCTTATTCTAAATGCAAAGGAAATTTCTCACAATCTTCTATGCAGAATTACTTAGGTTTCCTAACAGTTTGATTATTCTAAATTTACCAAGATTTTAGCATGAGACCGATAACCCATGCTGATTTCATGAAAACCCGTTACTGAGGTTGGCAGCAAGTCTTGTTCCAGCAATTCCCCTGATTTACTTGATGTACATGAAGTCTGCATCAGTCCTTTAACGTTTTCCTCAATGCCCAGTGCTTTGAGTAATGTACCAACCTGAGGACCTGCCATGCCAAGCTCAGAGAAGCCACCTGCACCCTTATAATCCATCATATGTCCTCTACCTGTCACCTAAAAGGTAAGCATCTTAAAAGCAGCCCTAGTTAAAACAGCTGTTGCACTTTCTGAAAGCTATTTACAAATTGCCAAAACACCATACCATATAACTTCCACATACTTGTAGTTCAAGAATCCTTTATTAGTATCTTGGCTTGGGCTCTCCCATCTCCAATACTTCTTTTATTATTTTGGCAGTAGAGCCATCTCTGAAGCTAAGCAGCAAAACGTCAGTACTTTATTACCATATATTGATAAATATCTGTCACAAAAGGACAACTTTGTTTAAGACTCTATAGCATCAGCTGCATCATCAATCTTTGTACCCTGTTTGACTTTGTGACCTTCCTGTTGACAGCCACCACTTTTTTTCTGATTATCTGAATAAAATACTATTTTGCTGTTTGCCATCTCTAGTTCTAAAGAAAGTTTTGCATCCAAATGGGCATCAACTACTTATATGTGATACCCACTAAATTTCTGATTTCACCCAGTAAAGAGGTCAAATACAATCAAATCACTTATCCCTCATATACCCTCCTACTGCTATTGATCATAAAGCACTGATATGAATCTGGTAAGTCATTGTTCCCAGCACTGTTCTGCTACAGAAGGGCACATCACTAAATTCTTCCAGAAACAATTTCCAGATGTCCACATCTATCATCATCTGCCTTGGAATTCTCACTCTGTGATTTTCTGCCACATCCTTTTCAACAAGTTGGCTAATGATCTAGTAAATACCTGGCCTGGTGGATCTACATTTTAATGCTGAATGCCCATAATATTGATCCTAAGACATCAAAATGACATAATACTGAAGTGCCCTAACACCAAAATTCAAAAGATCACATATACATGTTTTTGCAGGGGGGGGTCAAGCTCCCTTGTATCCCCTGATAATTATGTATACCAACTTCAAGATTGCACTATAGCTGGGAATGGGAAAACCCCACAAACCCAGCTATACCACAATCTTACATTATCATCCGCTTGCACTGCCAGATCTTTTGAGCTTCAGTGTTACGGCACTTCCACATTGTGCCATTTTGATGTTCTGGGCTCGATGTTATAAATGTCAATGTTATGGACATTTGCTGTTCTAACATAGACCCTTGGCTTGGTACAACTACCCTATGAGCAAATTTTAACAAGCATAGTAATGCTCTGATTTTGGAATTCTTTCACTATGAACAACAGTGAACATTTAGTACTGGTCTTTCTCTCAGTTTTGCATAACATCTAGATCTACAACAACCTCTCCTTTATTTTTGTTTTCTTTCCATTTTTTTCAGAGAGGATGCCCTCTGAAAAGGTAAGAAGCCATCCTGACTGGGAGAAGTAGCTGAGGGAAAGTGAAGGGGAGGGTGGGGGAGGTTTGGTTTCAAGATGAGAAGATCCCAAATGATCATCCCACTCCCCCCACAGTTACGTAACTCCTCCTAGTGGCATTGGTCTAATGTTCTATAGGTGACACCTCCATGTGTCTGATGCCAATAGGTTGTCTGTCATTATTTCATGATGACATCCATAAACTAGATTTACCCAGTGGGGACTACATATGATTCCCAACACTGTGATTTGTTAATGAAATGGGTTATCTAGTCCAGGGCACTGTTTACACTTTAGTTTAGTACTTGCTATGAGATGCTTGTGCTGCTTGGTACAAAATAATGGCAACAGCAACAACACTGAATTCCACAATGCTGACGTATTATCTTGAAGATGAGAATGTACTTTATTACTGAACCAGAGATTGCTCATCTAGTGCCTGGTGCTGTTCCCCAGTCTGGTGCCCCTCAACTACAAACAAACAAACAAAAAATAAATAAATGAAATGAAGAATAAGGTCCATTCTCCTCAACCTGCTGTCTGTGCTTTTTAACTCTCTAAGATGAACAATAAAAACAAAAAACTCTTTCAGAGCTTCACTCCTGACACCAGTACAATACCAGCATTAATTTCTGAATGCCAGTACCAGCATTAATTTCTGAATGCCAGTACTGTAATAAAGCCCCTCACTGACTGCCAGTCACTCCCCCTAACACCTTCCACCTGGGGCGGTTCCCCCTTCCCCCCACCTTAACTACATTTTTGCTCTATTACCTCTGACTCTTAAGTCTTTTATAGGTTCATAGGTGTGTACTAGGCTAATGGCCCTGGAGCCTTTACAAGCCTAGCCCATAGGATTACCCTGGCATCGTGCCACCCGACCTTAGTTCCCAGTGCCTCTGTCGAGTAAAGCCAATGGAGTGATCCCCGGGGTGAATTTTCTATTTCCCATCCACTCATCAAGATTTCTCTTGAAGAAGGCCAGTGAGGTGCTCTGCTTGACATGTATGGGAAGTCTATTCCACAGCATGAGCAGTCTCTGGGTTATGAATCTGTCCCTCCAGCATGTTCTGTTGATTGTGGTAATGAGGTTGAGGTTTCTGGAGCATGTGTTGTGGAGGGATTGGGATTTCTTCAGATGTAGCAATTCTAATAGAGCTGGGTCAGACATGGCTTTGTAAGTCAAGCAGAGATTGCCTCTAAGTAGGTGATATGAGACAGAGAATAGTTGCAGTTTTTTGAGTCTGTCCATATAGGACAAGTGTTAAGGCCTAGGATCCTCTTTGTGATGTACTTTTGTGGCATCTCTAGTTGTTGCAGGTGTCTAGTGAGGTACATGCCAAATGGGGCATTGTACTCTATGACTGGTCTAATGAGGGAAGAGTAGAGGGAGACAATGACCTCTTTCTTCCTAGATACAAAACCCTTAGTAATGAGATGAGCCACATAGAAGGACGTTCTGACCACAGTGCCAACTTGGTGGTCAAAAGAGAGGTTTCTGCCAACCTGTGTTCCCAGATCTCTTATAATGCCTTCTGTGTTCAGTGGACTACCATCAGTGTGGTAATTCAAGGGAACCAGGTTTTTCCCAAGGGGGATGGCGACACATGCTCTTCTCCAAAAAAAGGAAGCCAATCTGGTGGTCCCCTGCTATAAACAAACTATACAACAGAAGGAAGAAACTGTTGCAGAAAAGAGGAAAATCCCAGGATGCAAAAAACTCTCTCACCAGCCTCAGTAAGAAGCTGAGATCCCTCATAAAATCCTCAAAAGGTAGTTATGAAAATAAAATTGCCAAAGATTCCAAAGACAACCACAAGGCATTCTATAGTTATGTCAAGAATCTAAATGGCAATGCTCAGATCTGCTCTGAGCTGCAGCAGAATGGCATTAAATATACTGATCCCAAGGATATTGCCAATATTCTGGCAGATCGATTTAGTGCCAACTTCACCCCCCCTCACCCCCTAAAGGGCCCATCTCAATACCAAAAGATTGCCAAATTCCGATAATCACGGCTACACAGGTAGAAACCGCACTCTCCAAAGCTAAGAATACAGCATCCATGGGACCTCCCAGGCTGTGTACTACATGAACTAAAAAATGAACTGGCACCTCACCTAAGTGTCATGTTTAATCATAGCCTCACCTCAGGCTTCATGCCCACTGAGTGGCACACAGCTACAGTTATCCCACTCCACAAGGGAGGATCCGCCTTGGATCCCGGGAACTACCTTCCCATCAGTCTGACAAGCCTGATCTGCAAGGGCATGGAACGCATTATCATGGAACTTATAAACAAAGACATTGGCAACCTTCAAACACTGGACCCCACCCAGTTTTGGTTTGTGAAGGGCAGATCGTGGCTTCTGAATCTGACTGACTTCTTCGAATCAGTCTCCAGAGCTGTGGACGAGGGTAAGGCAGTCCACACAGCCTATCTGGACCTCACCAAGGCCTTCGACACCACCCCCCACTCTGGAATCATAGATAAACTTACTAAGCTGGGCATAAATCCCTACATCACTCGATGGGTTGCCAACTGGCTTACTGACAGAACCCAGACTGTAAAAGTAGCTGACTCCAAATCCAGCTCCAGACAAGTGACAAGTGGAGTACCTCAGGGTTCAGTCCTGGGACCACTCTTGTTTGGCATCTACTTCTCTGAAGTACAGGCCAACACTGAGGGACTCTGGCTAACAAAGTTTGCAGATGACTGCAAACTGGGAGCCATTATTGAATCCCCAAATGATGTGGATATTCTACAAAAGGGCCTTACAGAAACAGATGCCTGGTGCCAGAGCCATGGGCTCAAGCTTAATGCCAAGAAATGTATAGTTATCCCCTTTGGAAAAAAACATGTACCCATGAATTACCACATAGGTGGCAGGACACTAAACATCGAAAGTGTGATGAGAGACTTAGGGACACAGGTGGACAGTGGTCTCACTTTCGATAACCACATCACCACAACAGTCAGGAAATCCTTCTATGTGGCACATCTCATCACTAACGGCTTTTCATCCAGAAAAAAGGAGGTCATTATCCCACTGTACTCATCCCTCATTAGACCCATTATAGAGTATAATGCCCCGTTTGGGATGTACCTGATAAGACATCTGCAACAGCTGGAAAGGCCACAGAAATACCTCACTAAAAGAATGACAGGCCTAAAGCAGATGCCATATGCTGACCATCTAAAAAAACTCCAGCTATACTCTGTGGCATATCATCTACTCAAAGGCAATCTCTGCTTAACATACAAGGCCATGTCAAACCCTGAGCTGTTGGACATACTCCACTTAAAGAAATCCCAATCCCTCAGAGCCACACGCTCCAGGGATCTAAACCTTGTCATCACAATGAACAAAACATGCTGGAGGGATAGGTTCCTGACCCAGAGACTCCCCATACTCTGGAATAGACTGCCCATACATGTCAAGCAGAGCGCCTCCTTGGCCCTCTTCAGAAGGAACCTTGATGATTGGATGGGAGATAGGAAATTCACCCCGGGGATCATGTCAGTCACCCTGCTAGACAGGGGTCCAGAGAAGTAAATATTGTGGGAAGAAATATCCAGGGAATTGTTATGGCTAGGCTTGCATAGGCCCTAGGGCCGATAGCCTAGTACCAACCTATGAACCTATGAACCTATGAACCTATGGTTCTGGCACCAGTCGTTGGTGTCATTGACATTTTCTGTAGGATGTCAACATCACTTGGGGAGTTAATAATAGTTCCCAACTTGCAATCATCTGCAAACTTTGTCAGCCAGAGTCCCTTCGTGTTGGTCTGGACTTCAGAGAAGTAGATATCAAACAGGGGAGGACCCAGGACTGAACCCTGTGGGACTCCACTCAGGACTGGTCGGCAGTCTGACTTGGAGTCAGCTACTTTCACACTGTGGGTTCTATCTGTGAGCTAGTTTGCAACCCACCTAATGATATAGGGATTGATGCCTAGCTTAGTGAGTTTTTCTATGATTCCTGAGTGGGGAATGGTATCAAAGGCCTTGGCCAGATCAAGGTAGGTTGTATGAACCACCTTGCCTTCATCCACAGCTCTGGTGACTGACTCAAAGAAATCGACCAAGTTGAGCAGGCATGATCTACTCTTCACAAAACCAAACTGTGTAGGATCCAGAGTTTGGAGATTCCCTATATCCTTGTTTATTAGGTCCATGATGATGTGTTCCATAGCTTTGCATATCAGACTTGTCAGGCTAATTAGACAATAATTCCCGGGGTCTGTAGTCGCTCCTCTTTTGTGGAGAGGGATGACTGTAGCAGTGCGCCATTTGGTAGGGACAAAGCCTGAGGTGAGGCTCTGATTGAACAGGACACACAGGTGAGGTGCCAGTTCACTCTATAGTTCATGTAGAACACAGTCAGGGATATTGTCAGGTCCCATAGAAGCTGTATTCTTGGCCTTGGACAGTGCTGTTTCAACCTGTGCAGCAGTAATACTGGGTGCCTGGCAATCTACTGGTATTGTGATTGGTCCTTTGGGGGGTGACAGAGGGGTAAAGTTAGCACTGAATCTGTTGGCCAGTATACTGGCAATATCTGTTAACTCTGTATAGGAGGTATCATTGTGCAGTAGCTCAGAGCAAATCTGGGTATTGCCGTGGAGATTCTTTACATACCTATAGAAGGCCATATGGTTGTCTTTACTATCTGCTGCAATTCTGTTTTCATAGCTAGATTTAGAGGATTTGATGAGGGATCTCAACCTTTTGTTGAGGCTGATAAGGGAGTTTTTCCAGTCTTGGGACTTCGCCTTATTCCGCATCAGCTTTCTCCTTCTGTTGTAGAGTTTGTTTATGGCAGATTATGGCTGATTAGCTTCCTTTTTTTTTGAGGAGAGCATCTTGATTCTATTGGGTATGGCAAGATCCATGCATTTGTGTACGTGTTCGTACAGTGCATTGGTGTATGATTCCGCAGTCATGCAACTATTCTCCATTTGCATGGGTGCTGTGAAGTTAGCCACCTCTGTTTTTAGGAGCCAAAGTTAGATTTGGAGAAGTTTTTCATGGTGGTTACCTTTGTGGGGGTGGGATGGGGTGGGAGGGATGTGGATTTTCAAGGAGATTAGTTTGTGGTCGGATCTAACCAGGGAGGATTTGACTATTTGTGTAGAGCAATGGTTGCTCATGTTAGTAATGACCAGGTCAAGGATGTTGCTACCTCTAGTGGGTGAAAGAATGAGCTGGTCCAGAGCACTGGAATTAATGAATTCCAGAAAGCATTGGGCAAGTGTATTGGTACATGAGTAGTTTTCCCAGTTAATGGAGGGGTAGTTGAAGTCGCCCAGTATGAGAGTGTTAGGTTGGAACCTAATATTCTCCAGGGTGCTTAGGAATGTGGAGTGTGAGTCTTGGGACATGGTTGGGGACCTATAGCAGGCTACGACTTGAATTGCTGTTCTTACCCAATGTTAGCTGCACCTGCAGTATTTCAGATGCATTATGTTGGGCTGCCAGGAGGTGTGCACATCCTTTATGAATATGGAAACACCACCGCCTTTGGAGCTTCGGTGCAAGTTCTGGGGCCGAAAGGTGTGGAATGAGTTATAGCCTGCTAGTGCAGGGGTGCTTTCTGCTGCCTTAAACCAGGTCTCTGTTACAGTACAAATGTCGATGTTCTCCATTTTAAGGAGTGCTTCGAGTGAGTGCATTTTGAGATTTAGACTTCTAGCATTGAGCAACATAACTCTCAGATTGCATTTGTTTGTAGCTGTTACAGTGGTAATTTGGTCTTTGAAACACCACCTAAAAAAGGCACTATAGGAGTGGCAAGAGCCTTGGTCAGTATCCGGAAACCCAGGGGTGACAGATGCAGGCCATCTCTGGCAAAGCATCGAGGTCTGTCAGTCATGTCATCCCAGACAGACAGATACTGGATCCCCTTAGAATGACACCAGAAAATTAGCCAATTGTTGAAATCAATCATTTTCTGCTTGTACTGTGGTACCATTCTGGGTGATGGTAGGATACTGCTCAGGGCTACTGTCATACCCGCCTGGATTACATAATCCAAGAGTTCCTCAACGTCTCTTTTCATGTAGCCCAGGGAGGTACATCTCAGGTCATTCACACCCACATGTACAATGACAGAGTCATATTTGTACCTGTTGTTGAGAAACTTGAGTGCATGCATTATGTGGTGGATCCTGGCACCTGACAGGCAGCTGACTATTACTTTCTCCTTATTCAACCTAGTGAGTGGGACATCAGTGTGCCTCACTATTGAGTCACCTATGACTAGTGTGTTGGGCATGCTGTTTTGCCTTAGGGGCTTTGGTTGAGTGGCACACTGTTTAGGAGAGTTATGTGTCTCTTGATTAGTGTTGTGTTGTGGTGGTGGGGGGCGTTTCTGACTTGGAGGTCTTTGCTGTTTGGGTAGATTTTTATTGAGAGCCTCCACGAAGGTGGGTGTGTGATTTGTATTTTTATGTGAAGGCAGTGCTGGTGTGTGTTCTGGAGGGCTATGTGTTCCATGTGGTGTGGTGCAAGTGTTGACCTTCACCTCTTGACCAGCTATTCTGATCTTGGCTGGAGAGTGCATGGCTTCCATTTTGGATATATAAGTGCATCTTTCACAAGTCTGAGTGTTGGGAGGTAAGAGGAGAGGGTTGTCATTGTACATGAGGCAGTTGCTACATTGCCTCAGGATGCCCAGTTTCACCAGGTTAATAGAAGAAAGCACAGGGAACTGACCTTTAGACATGCCTGGAGGGGTGGACATTAATAAATACTGGAGTTGTTTCCTTATAGAAACTTCCTTGGAGCTTTTCTCCCCGGGCTTCTACTGAAAATGGACATATATCTAGTTACACTAGCCCGGTCAACAAATGTAAAATAAATAAAATAAATAAATAATAAATAAATATAGAATGTTTAGTGCTGGTAGCACTTTTGTGTGCTACAATAATTGTTACAAGAAGTCTGGCAAAGTGCTAAACTAATAAGCTAGTAAAAGTGCAGGAGAGGAGAGGAGAGAACTAGCAGATCTAAGGGAAAAATTGAAGAGCAGACTTTGGCACTGCTCAAAAGCTTACAAACAGTCCTGGATACAGCCAATCTGTATCTGGATTAGATTAGTTACAGGAAAGGAGGGAAACAAGTGCAGATATGGACTTTTAAGCCAAAAAGATGAAAGAGATGGAAAAAACTGCCCAAACAGCCAATAAGCTACAATTTCTGGGACAGAAACCTCTCTTCCCGTGGTAGATAGGCTACCTAGTGCTTACCACTCCCACTGATAAGCTAGAAGGCTTTCCTCCAAGACAGAAGGACTTGGTGGGGCTCAGAAGCTTACCAATGGTCCTGATACAGCACGTGATACCAAGGAAGCTGTAGTGATTTCTAGAGAACATACATTTGTGTTTTCTTTATAAGCATTTTTTACCCATTGTGCCTGTCAACCATCAAGCCATTGTTCTATACTGCCCATTTATTCCACTAGTTTATCTTAGAGGTTATTTATTATGTTTATTTATATTTTGTTTAATAATTAATGCACTGATCATAGCATTACCAATTGCAGACTCACTGAGGGTTAAAATGCAAAACAGGAACAACATAAAGTGTAATCAAAATAATCAGCAGCAAAAGACAATAACAATGTGCAAGAAGCTTTGCACCCCACATCATCTGGTGAGGAGGTTAGCCTTGCAGCTAGTTAGTTTATTTGTCTGACTGTTAAGGGAGGAGCAACCAGTAAATAGTTATCATCTAGGCAGCCGCAAAGGTTGTGCTGGTCCAAACTTCTTTACCACACATCTACTTTCACCTTTAACTTTGCCATGTGCCATCCTTGGTCAGTTTGTTAAGGCTCTTTTTTTCTTGTTTTTCTTACCATCTTACCTGCTGAACAATGAACCACTGTCACTGCCTTTATGCACCCCATCACTGCTGCAAAAGAAGTCTGTGCCAGGGCCACCTCACAGGCAGCTGTAAGGGCTGTATTACTATTTAAAATATATCCCTTGACATTGGGCAAGTGATGTACAGCTCACATCACTCTAGGCACCACTATCTCTTCCTGTATATATCCATGTGTATGCTTCTTCACATCTACAAATTAAGTCTACCAGATTCATGGGTTTGAGAGTTGAACATATGCCCATGGACTACCCTAATCATCCCCACCCCTACCATGATGGGTATGGGCATATGGCACCTCAGTACTTCTCCCTACCCCCAGGATAGGCATGCACATCCTCCTGGCAGCTCCAGCAGATGCCTGAGATGCTAACTGCATGTGGGTTGTTTGGGTCACAGTCATGGCTATCCTTTTTATGTCAGAAGAGCTGACATCTGTGAGTCTTGTTTCATCCCACCCAGATGGGGACACTCTGTAGCTGAGAATGGTCTTAAGGGTAGAAAAAACTCTGTAGTACCTTAACTACTGGCAGCTCTGTTTGGTGATGGGAGATATTTTTACTATTAACTCCACCCCTTAGTAGCTGACATGAGCACACATGTTGGTGTGAGGATCTAAAGCTTTTTCCCTTTGACATGGATATACTCCTACACACATTTCACTGGATGGCTACCATAAATGGCTTGGGAGCGCTAAGCCCATGTCCCCATTACACAGTGCTCCAAGATTAACCCCTTCTCCTCCAAAAGGTGTCAGCTTTGCAGTATACCAGACTCTCTCCCTCCTCCCCACCAAGAGTCAGCTTTCAATCTCATCTGCCCTCAACAGTTGCTCTATCATTCAGACAGCTACTCAGTTTCGGGTCATCCCAGTCTTAGTCAAGGTATTATACCATGGAACCGGCTATGGAAGATGAATTTGTAAGACCAAAAACTGTTGTTAAAATACCTGTGAAAAAGAAACAGATGCTTTAGGGGTAGAAAATACCTATTCTGTACTCCAAAATGAAGAGGTGGATGTTTCTGAACTTGAAGGAACATCTGATGCAGAAAGTTTGGATTCTGTTAATCACAGGAAAATGAAGCCGAAACAAAATGGGAGAGTAAGGAAGAAATATGTTGGTATAGAACAGCTTACTCTATAAATGTTAATAACCTTAAGAATAAGGCCAAGAGACTTACCATTTTAGATTGAGTAACAAGCTACATATCTGTGTTGTTCTGGTCCAGAATACTAGAAGTAATCATCATTTAAAACGAAAGTTATCCAAAGGAATGTGGGAAAGGAAAATGTTATGATATTTGAACAGAGTTGCACAAGGTTGACAGTGATGTTTAACTCTACTTCCTGCTTTAACTTATTAGCCTATAATGTGATGACTTGGTTGAACTGTTTGTTGTGAGATTTGGGTTATATAACACTACATAACAGTTCATGCAGTGTATGTCCTATGATAGAGAAAAAGCAGTAGATTTTGTTCAGTCAGATAAGACCTTCCATCTACTACTCATCAGTGCTATTATCATAGTTTGAGAGTTTAAGTGTGCTCTTTGTCTTTTAGGCATAACTTGTATAAAGTGAGAAAATGGGAATGACCTCCGCATAGGGCATGGTAGTTTAAGACTAGCGGGTTTACGTTATTCTCTTCAAACAGATCATACAAACAAAAGGAGTTGACTTGAAACTTTCACTGACTTTATTTTTGGGAAGGCTTTTTTAAATTTGCTAATCCACATTTCAGAAAGAGCTCTCTGGTTATGGAGTGATTTGCTGTATAAATGGACATTGGCAGGGATGGGTTGTGGGAAAAGATATTCAAGGAAAAAATAAATGTTTATGTAAGGAATGGGTCAAAGAGTATAAAGGTTTACTTTGGAAGGGTCATATTGAGATGCATAATTTTTATATCGCCCACTCAAAATGATGACTGATCTTCAAATAATTTTTATTTTAGCCAAAAGCACATCATATATAGAATGATTTAAATAAGTAAATGCTTTGCATCCAAACTATAAACATTACGGCAGCAGCGGCAACATGATAGAGCGCAGTTTACTATTCATTAGGCAGCTCTGCATGATGTTTAGAGCTGCACAACAACAGGAAATGATAGAATATGCTAATTAAAACATAAGGACCCAAAGTACATGCTAATTAACAAAACCGAATATGACAGAGCAATTCAAGAAGCTATAAAGGAATCATGCACATTTGGAATACATCCACAAACTAAGCAAGAGACACCGAACAAACTTCGTAAAAAAACAAAAAACAAAAAATGAGCTTGAGAGCATGGTCTCAATAGAGAACAATGGTTTATTATATATGTTAGCAAAAACGCTTTTGGAGAGCTCAGTGTCCCTCCTTCATCAGACAAAAAGCACTAACAACTTCCCAGTACATTTATATAATATTGTTAATTATGCAATCAACTTTAATTAGATTAAAACAATTGTTATAATTAAGAATTAATGTTAAAATTGAAACACTAGTGAATAAGAATTCTAAAGAATCTTTGCTCCAAAACAAGCCATTCCATATTACCTTAGTTTAAACATGTTGCTAATAAATACAAACAAAATAAACCAAGTTTTAACAAACTTACATACTAAAAATTTAAAACTATGCATTAACATGCTACCTTTACATAAAACCAATATTTTTAAAAACCTCAAACCCTTCAACTAGAAAACATATATTGGTTTACGATTCATATTATAATTAACTTATTGTACTATACAAATAAATAAACCAGAATGTTATTTCATTAAACAATCATTCTACCTTTTCATAGATAGGTGTTTTAGAATACAACTAATAGAAATTAATGGGATCCTATCTCACCTCATTCATAACAGATGGGGTTCGGAGCCGATCCGTCGGCTCCGACTCGGCCAGTATACTAGAACAAAGTCTCTCATTGGCTGGGCTACCTCTTATCCCACAATGCACCACTCCTGCTTCCCCAGATCTCGTTTGCCGCTTTTCAAGACGGACGTGGTCTCGACTTGGCTGGAGCTAAGTGATTTTCTTGACCTTTTGGTCGTTTTTACTTAGGGTTTCTGTCAGGAATCTCTTAAAAAGCTGTTTTAACAGCTTTGTGAGTGTTTGTATTGAGTTTGGAGAAAATTTGTATTTTATTGTTTCACAAGCTTCTGTGGACTGGGCAAGGCCCGTTTTAAGTTAAGTTTTTGACCTTTTGGTCGTTTTTTTACTTAGGGTTTCTGTCAGGAATCTCTTAAAAAGCTGTTTTAACAGCTTTGTGAGTGTTTGTATTGAGTTTGGAGAAAATTTGTATTTTATTGTTTCTGTGTGGACTGGGCAAGGCCCGTTTTAAGTTAAGTTTTTCCCTTTTTAATGGTGACAGAGTTAATTTTGGGCTAGATCCATTTTTAAGTTAAAGGGCTTTTGCCCACGTAGTTTCCCTTTCTGTTGTTTCACTGTTGTGGCGGGCTAAGCCCGTTTAAGTTAGAGGACTTCAGCCCATATTTCAGTACTGCCCTTTGTGTTATTGCTAGTCACCTGTGCTTTCTTGTCAAAATGTCTAAGGAGCAAAAGTCAGGTTTTAAGAAGTGTGCAAAATGTAATTATAAGATGTCTCTTACAGATAGCCATGCTATCTGTGTGTACTGCCTAGGCCCTAAACATTTACATGATTCTTGTAGTGTATGTCACGCTTTCTCCTCCAGGGTTTTCCAGGAGAGGAAAAATAAGTTGATACTCAGGGGTCTGTTTAAGCCTTCTTTTGAAGAAGCTTTGGCTTCATCTCCAGCTTCCAAAAAGAAGAGATCGTCAGCTCCGACCAGTCCATCAGGCCCGACGCCTAAAAAGCATAGATTGTCAGCTCCGACCACTCCGTCGGATCCGACAATTAAGAAACAAGGCTCGACTTCTTCTTCCTCAGCTCCAATGGCTTCGGAGCCGATGGCTGAAGAGTCTGCCTTGGTGCTTCTCTCCTCGGCTCCATTGGTTTCGGAGCCGCAGGTTAGTGCATCGAGAGGCCATTCACCTGTCTTGGCTCCATTGATCTCGGAGCCGATGGAGGTTTTCGGCTCAGACTCTTCCCCCTTGGCTCCGAAGCTGCCTTCGGCGCCGACACTGCTGCAGTCGGTTCCAGTCTCGGCTCCGACAGTGTTGGAACCTTTTTGGAGCCAATCTCCTGCCTTATCGGAGCCGAGGCAGATGTCTTCTCGGCCCCAATCTGTTTCCTCCAAATCCTCTAGGCTATCTGATTCGGATTTGGATAGGGTTATCCAGAGGCTGTTCCAGTCCCCAGTTTTTACCAAAATGATCTCGGTTCCAGCCCACGCGGCTTCGGAGCCCACTCCACATCCCATACATTTGATTCCTCCTCCAACCCCCTTGGAGCCATTGGAGTTGGTGCAGGTGGATCGGAGCGGAATTGTCCAGTCGGAGCTGGGACCCCCTCGGAGTTCCTCTGCTCCGACTTTCATTCCTACCCTGTCCTCGGTGTCAGGGTTTGGTACCGGGTCTTCCTCAGCGGGGGCCGAGGGCAACACTGTAGAGCTCGCCTCTTCGATGCCCAGTCTTCCCCTCGGAGCATCTGCCGCAAGCATTCCGGGTACCTCCATGGTCTCTCAGCAAGTGCCCTCTGCAGAGTCTGGAGGTCCTGCTTTTGAGGCCATGAGGAGTGCGCTGGCCATGACTTTGCCGGTTCAGCAGGTTTCTACCCCACTATCCCAAGTTCTGGGTACTGGTGCCTCTGGAGACATTCTTTCCCATGACAGTGGGGCCCTGGGGCCTGAGGATACCCCCTTGGGGGGTTCCCTTCTTCCGGGGGGTCCTTCTAAATCTTCTTCGGATGAACCCCCAAAGAAGAAACTGTGCAAGAGGAAGCACGTCGATTCCCAGGATGAATCCGTCACTTCAGATACTGACCTCGAGGATGCGGAAGGGTCCCCTAAATCATCCTTGGATGACGTCTCTTTCTCGGATATCCTTGAGATCTTGAGACAGAGAGGTGGTTGGCAATCCAAAGCCCCTTCCGCTGAGGAGTCAGTTTTCCTCAAGGCCTTTGGGGCCCAGCCCTCCTCCTCCTGGGTGTCTCCGCCCTTCAACGAATTATTGGACTTAATCTCTCGAAGGGTGTGGGAGCATCCTGACACAGAGGAACCGGTACCCATCAGGCCCAATAAGTTTCTTTCAGCTCCTCCCCAGAAAGAATTCCTCTCTAAAGGTGTTGCAGTTGATGCTATGGTGGTGGCATCTGCCACTCAGCAGGACATGGCAGAGGCTTCAACGTCTATTCATCCTCCTAATAAGGATTCTAGGAGCATGGATAGGTACTGGAAGCATACCCTTTCTTCAGCGACCTTTACCATGCGGTCCCTGAACTATCTTTGTCATTTTACAAGGCTCCAAAGGGACCTCCTCAAGGAGTTAGGAGAGTCCCTTGCAGGTAACCTTCCTGAGGCATTAGCTCAGACTGTAGGCGCCCAGATGACTACCCTGAACTCTATTGTCAACTCGTCCATGAGGCTCATCTCCTATGCAGCTGAAGGGGCGAGTAGAGCAGCGGGCACAGGAGTGGCTCTTAGGAGACAGGCCTGGTTACGCTTGTGTACATTCGCGGAGGCCTTTAAGTCTTCCTTCGCCGACGCCCCCTTTGATGGGTCTTCCTTGTTTGGACCCAAGGTGAAGGACACTCTTACTTGGTGTGAGCAGGAGGGCAAGACCTTGACTGCCGTTGGGGCCCGTTTTTCCGCTCCCTCTAGACCTTATCCCAAGGCTCAGAGAGGAGGGAAAATGTGGTTCAGAAAATCCCAAAAGTTCTTCTCTACTCCACCGAGTGATTCCCCCTCCAGAGGCAGGGGGGGGGGACTCAGGAAGACGCCGTCCTAGAGGTGGCAGAGGCCCCCGTAACTCTGGAGACCGCAAATCTTTTCGTGGTTCCTCCTATCCTCAACGTCCCTAGGATGTGGCCCAGCTGTGCTTCTCTGGAGCCAGTCGGGGGTCATTTTGCGAAACACCCACAAGCTTGGGAATCAATAACCAAGGATCAGTGGGTGCTTCGCAATGTAACCGGAGGTTACCTCATTCCCTTTTTCAAGCCCCCTCCTCCTACAAGGAGAATCCTGGACGTGCCACCCAGTCAATGGGATCTGGCAGCCTTAGAAGTTTCAAAGCTGCTAAAAAAAGGGGTCATCCAGCCCGTCCCCGCCGACAAGATCGGATCAGGAACTTACTCAAGGTTATTTTTGGTGCCAAAAAAGGCAGGGGACGTAAGGCCCATTTTGGACCTCAGCCTTTTGAATCATTTTGTGAAGAAGTCCAAGTTCCGGATGGTCACCCTTCAGTCCATTCTCCCGTTATTGGAGAAGGATGTCTGGATGTGCTCCATAGACCTCAAGGACGCTTACTATCACATATTGATATGTCAAGAGTCCAGGAGTCATTTGCGCTTCCGCCTAGGAACCAGTCATTTCCAGTTTTGTGCACTGCCCTTTGGTCTCACCACAGCCCCCAGGGTGTTTACCAAATGTCTGGCAGTAGTGACAGCTCACTTGAGAAGTCTCAGATTCCAAGTGTTTCCTTATCTCGATGACTGGCTCCTCACTGCCACCTCCAAGCATCTACTGATTCGAGCGTTGAGGGCCACAGTAACTTTGGGTCTCTCGCTAGGAATCTCTTTCAATTGGAAAAAATCTGTGCTGCGGCCATCTCAGCGTATCACCTTTATAGGCGCAGAGTTAGACACAAAAAGTATGCAGGCATTTTTGCCATCAGAGAGAATTCAAGTTCTACAGTCTCAGGTCCAAAAGTTGTTACCCAAATCTCGAGTTCCTGCCAGACAGATTCTTCAGTTATTGGGTATGATGGCTGCAACCATCCTCCTAGTACCGTTAGCCAGACTGCACATGAGAGTGCTGCAATGGCTGTTATCGGTTCAGTGGTCATACCAGGAACTTCCCTTGGATCACCTAATTCTGATTACGGAGAGTTGCCGTCGAGATCTCCATTGGTGGCTATGTCGGTCCAACCTGGACCGGGGGCGGCCTTTCGCTCTTCAGCCTCCTGTTGCCACAGTGACCACGGACGCCTCCCAGATAGGGTGGGGGGGTCATTATCTGGACAGGACTGTCTAAAGCACTTGGCAGGATCGCGAAGCGCACCTTCACATCAATGTCCTGGAAATGAGAGCAGTGCTTCTGGTTTTACAAGCACTTCATCATGCTCTCCCCCAGGGTACTATTGCGATTCTATCCGACAACATGTCGGTAGTTTGGCAAATAAACAAGCAGGGCGGAACCAGGTCCTACCCCCTTTGCAGGGAGGCCATGAGAGTATGGCACTGGGCCATAGCCTCTCGACGTTTCTTAGTAGCCACGCACATTCCAGGGAAAGCCAATGTGATTGCAGACAGGCTCAGCAGGACTCTCCTGTTGCCCCACGAGTGGTCCCTCAACAACAGAGTGGCTGCATTGATCTTCGCCAAATGGGGTCTCCCTTGTTGCGACTTGTTCGCCAGCCCCAACAATGCAAAGTTCTTCACTCTGACGCCCTCTCAGGGACAGTCTCCAAGGGACGCTCTAGCCCACACTTGGCCCCCGGGTCTACTTTATGCCTTCCCTCCGATTCCCCTTCTCCCAAGGGTGATTCAGAAGGCTCTCCATGTCGGGTGTGACATGATTTTGGTCACCCCACATTGGCCCCGTCAGGTTTGGTTCCCATTTCTTCAGAAGTATGCGGCACAGGGCCCTTGGATTCTGGACCCAGTACCGGATCTGTTATCCAATCCGTTGGGACTCCCGCATCCGTCCCTCTGGTCGCTGCGACTGGCTGCTTGGTTACTCCACTTCCATCCTTAGTTAGAGATCTCTTTCTTCGGAAGTAATGCATATCTTGTCTTCTTCCCACAAGCCGTCTACCGTTAAGCTGTATTCCAGCAAATGGAAAAGGTTTTGTTGTTGGGCACAACAGCGAGGCGTTGATCCTCTTACAGCTTCAGTTCTGCAGGTCTTGGAATTTCTGGCTTCCTTATTTCATTCTGGCTCTTCAGTCTCCACACTTAAAGTTCAACTTGCGGCTATATCTAATTTTCATGTTGCTATAGATCCCTCTTTAATGGCTAACAGACTTTGCAAGTCCTTTCTTAGGGGAACCTGGCTCCTCAGGCCTCCTGTGGCTCATCCCGTGCCCCCTTGGGACTTAAATTTGGTTCTGACCTCCTTAACTGCCCATCCCTTTGAGCCAGTAGCCACTTGTGATATCAAATTCCTGTCATGGAAAATGGCTTTTCTAGTGGCTATTACTTCTGCTAAGCGTGTTTCAGAGCTTCAGGCTCTCTGTTCTTCCCCTCCATATTTGATCTTTCACAAAGACAGTTTCCCTTAGATTGAATCCATCCTTTTTGCCTAAGGTAGCATCCCCTTTATGCATTCAGCAATCTTTGGAGCTTCCAGTTTTCTTTCCTAATTTTTCCAGTAGAGCAGAATATACCTTTCACCAGTTGGATGTTCACAGGCAACTGCATTTTTACTTGGCTAGGACCACTCAGACTAGAAAATCTGACCAACTGTTTGTGTCCTTTGTGGAGAATAGGTTGGGTCTTCCAGTTGCCAAAGCCACCATTGCCAAATGGATTAAGGATTGCATCTCTTTCATTTATTCCCACTCAGGCAGAGACTTGCCTTTCCCAATCAAAGCTCATTCTACCAGAGCTATGGCCACCTCTATAGCTTTTCATTCCAAAGTTTCAATAGATGATATTTGTGCGGCTGCTACTTGGTCTTCTCCACACACCTTCATTTCTCATTACAAGCTTGATGTGGCTTCCCGAGACAGAGCTTCATTTGGTTCCGCAGTTCTCAGGAGTGTGTTCCAGTGAGCCACCCGGGGTATTTAGGTGCTAGGGACGCTGTCCCATCTGTTATGAATGAGGCGAGATAGGATCCCATTACATCTTTTAGTTATGTACTTACCATAACTTTGGATGTATGGGATCCATCTCGCCTACATTCATACATACCCACCCTCCTTCCCCCTACCTTTTGGATTTGGAGGAAATATAGATCTTGCTAACCTCTCCTATGGAAGGTCTCTAGTTGGTTACAGTTATTGGTATATGTGTTTTCTGTATCTGTATGAATGTATAAAGCAAACAAACAAGATCTGGGGAAGCAGGAGTGGTGCATTGTGGGATAAGGGGTAGCCCAGCCAATGAGAGACTTTGTTCTAGTATACTGGCCGAGTCGGAGCCGACGGATCGGCTCCGAACCCCATCTGTTATGAATGTAGGCGAGATGGATCCCATACATCCAAAGTTATGGTAAGTACATAACTAAAAGTTTTTAAAAATATTGGTTTTATGTAAAGGTAGCATGTTAATGCATAGTTTTAAATTTTTAGTATGTAAGTTTGTTAAAACTTGGTTTATTTTGTTTGTATTTATTAACAACATGTTTAAACTAAGGTAATCTGGAATGGCTTGTTTTGGAGCAAAGATTCTTTAGAATTCTTATTCACTAGTGTTTCAATTGTAGCATTAATTCTTAATTATAACAATTGTTGTTTTAATCTAATTAAAGTTGATTGCATAATTAACAATATTATATAAATGTACTGGGAAGTTGTTAGTGCTTTTTGTCTGATGAAGGAGGGACACCGAGCTCTCCGAAAGCGTTTTTGCTAACATATATAATAAACCATTGTTCTCTATTGAGATCGTGTTCTCAAGCTCATTTTTTGTTTTTTGTTTTTTACGGCATTTGGAATACAGGCACAGTTACACATGAAAAAAGAGGTTGCCACTGCAGTTATTACAGTGTATCTGCAACAGGCTTTAAATCAATTTGCTGCTGCCAGATGTCAGGCGAGAAGAAGGGTGTTTAGACCCTGTTTGACATATCATGGACTGCGTGAAACAGAAATTGTTGACAGATACAAGGTGGACAGGGAAACACTGGAGGAAATATGCAACCTCTGCCAGCCCTACTCAGGCCCCAAGGAAATCACGTTGAACCCATCCCAATGGAAGGAAAGTTATATTTTGTATTATGTATACGAGCTACTGGTACTTTGCAGATACCCATGGGGATATATCAGGGGGTACCACAGGCATCTGCCTCTAGAAAGTTACATCAGTTGTTAAATGCAATACTACTACATGCAAGGGAGCATATAAGTTTCCCAGGAACACCACAGGAAAGAACAAGAACCATGTGGGAATTCTATGTAGTAGTACACATCCCTGAAGTTTTAGGGGCAATGGATTGTACAGACAAAGAAATAAAAGCCTCACCTGGAGAACAAGGAAGGAGGTACATCGACAGAAAAGGTTTCCACTCCATAAATTGCCAGATTTTCTGTAATGCCCAAGGGATCATCTACAATGCCTGTGTAGGTAACCCAGGCAGTTTCCATGACTCCCAAATGTGGCATACTAGTAAGCTGTAAACCAGGTTTGCTTGGGGTGACATCCGTCAAGAGCATCTAGTGGGGGATGCAGGTTATGCATTGGAGCCCTGACTCATGACACCAGTGGGAAACCCACACAACACCACAAAGCAAAGATACAAGGTCCATGCTCAATTAAGGAATGTTAAAGAACATGTATATGTTTGGTTTGCTTAAATCAAGGTTACAGTGTCTACACACATCATGGGTTGTACTGCAGTTCATTTCCTGATGTGTCTACACACATCAGGAGATGAACTTCAGTACAACCCATGCACCTGTGTTAAAATACTTACAGTCTTGGCCATGTTACAGAATATCATTTTCAGGAAACAGTGCCATCAAGGACAGCAAGGTACAGGACCACAGTTTCAAGGACCACAGGCAGGGTCAGCAGTGGAAGCAGAGATACAGATGAGGAGTCTGAGGGAGAACCACCAGGAGAAGAGGGTGCTGGCAGACAGAGGCATGCACAGTATGAAAAACAGTGAAAAAATTAGTTTAGGCTGCCTTAGATATCTGAAAAATGCCTGGCTGCTTTGTGCACCCAGCAGCACTCTGGATAGTAATCATTCAAGAACATGCACCTGCCAGGTAACTTTCTCTGTAGCACAAGCTGTAACTGAGGTGAATTGACAGAAATAAGGTGCATGAGGTATTGTTCAAAACATGTTTATAGAACACTTTGCCTTAAAGGCAGTAGTTAATTTTCAATTGCAATCCATTTTAAGGCACATTTGCTGAACTCCTATCATCACACAAACAGGGTTCACTACCTAAGGAAAAAAATTAAAAATGTAGTTTAGGCTGCCTTAGGAAGCTCATACACACCTGACGTTGTTGCCTGGCCCTGACAACAGGGAGAGTACTTACATCAGTAAATGTACCTGACAGATGTTAAATTATGTGGTACAAAGTGTAGCTGAAGTGAATTAAGATACATAAGGCACACTGGACATTGTTTAAATCCTGTGTAGAGATCACACTGCAATGTATCACAATATGACTTTTTTATATTTACTTTCTTTTTAAGGTGCATTTGACCTTCACTGGCATTGTGCCAACAGGGTGCACTACCTAAGGAAAAAAGTGACACATTTAATGTAGGCTGCTTCAGGTAGCTCAAAAACGCCTGGTGCATTGTATTGCATTTCATTTACTGTCTGTAATTTCCTCTAACATATAATACCCTTCAATGTCTGTTGTATATGCTCTCTGCTTGGCATTGTGCAAACACGGTTCACTACCTAAGGAAAAAAGGGAAAGAAAAAGAGAAAAGTTTAGTTTAGGCTGCCTTAGGTAGCAGAAAAATGCCTGGTGGCTTTTCACATCCAGCAGCACTCTGGATAGTAGTAATCATTCAACAAAATGCACTTGTCAGGTAACTTTCTTTGTGGCACAAGGTGTAACTGAGGTATAACTGAGGTGAATCAACAGAAATAAGGTATATGAAGCATTTCTCAAATCCTTTTTACAGACCACTTTGCCATAATTCACAATATTTACTTTTTTTTCATTTCTTTCCATTTTGAGGTATCTGATCTCTGCTTGGCATCATGCTAACAGAGTTTACTACCTAAGGAAAAAAGTGAAACATTTAGTTTAGGTTGCCTTAGGTAGCTCAAACACTCATGACAACTGCATGCTGTCTTCAGCACTCTGGACTGTACTGACAGGAGAAATGCTGCATGCTGTAGACCTCTCTCTTTGGCACAAGGTGTAAGAACAATGACTTTATATAAATAATATAGGCTGTTAAGGGTTCAAATCCAACTAAAATGTATTTTTAAAAGGGTGCAAGAAGCAAATTTTCAGAACATTTTGAATAGGACTGTAAGAGTAATGAACAATTATAATGTTAACATGATTCTTGCATGTACTTCATGAGTAAACCTTGCATAATGAAAATGTGCTTTTTAGCATATATGACTAATGTATTACATATATACATGACCTAAGATATGTCTGCCTTCATAGACATGACAATAAATATATTTTATATAAAAATGACTAGCATATGCATGATGGTCACAAAACCTTTTTGTAATCATTATGGTTCATCACATACCAATATGAATGTAACATACACCAACCTGTCTTGATCATCACATTCATTTCCATCTATGTGACCATTAATTACTTGCAGTAAGAATGACTTTTACATAGGAATGCATTTCAAGACAGGATTACAAACAGACACATATTGGCCTCACAAAGTGCATCTTTATTTATTCAGATATCAGTAAATGTCAAATGTCCATAGTGTAGAGTTAGCTCTCCTGTGACAATGTCAGTTAATGCATTAAGTTGTAATTTTTGCCTCCAGTATCCCATGGGTCCTATTCCCAGCTGTTACAAAAATATTTTAACATCGGATAAAACCAAAACTAATAATATGTCAGGACTCATCCATCTTTCACCTTCCAAAGTGCATCCCTCAAAAACCATGCCAGTAAATAGTCCACTGATGAACACTGGAAGCTGTGATAATGGGTGGAGCATCACAGATGGCACAGCTCAATGCCATGTTTCATACGTTTACTACTATGTAAATATGTTTACTACATTTATTTATATCAGTGTTTGCAGTACCAGTAGATTCACTATATACATCATTAAAATAAGTTCTGGCTGTTGAATTTCTATTCAGTAGAACATCATTTTTATACTAGTTATCAAATCATTGCTATAACCTCTCTCAGTGAAAGCATTCACTGTTTCATCCATTTGATTAACACATTGTAAATCATTCGTAGTAAGTCTACTAATACGTGTAATCTGTGCTTTCACTATTCCTTTGAAGGTGTGTGGAGGATGCATGCTTCTCCTATGTAAATATTTAGTTTAGTTAGTTTAGATAAATATACAGCTAAGTTTGGATTACATGTTACTTATGAATGAACATTTTCTTAAAATTTAATCTGATTTTCAGGCAGAAATAGCTAAGATTAAGAATGACATTTCACATGCTCCTTGTTTTAATAGATATGTTTCCTACTATAATAAACTGCTAGACAGATTGTGTATGATAAAAAACTTGACGCTATCAAATTTAAAAAGTTGCATTAATATATGAATGATTTCATTAATGGGCATATCTTCTCTTGGCCAAAAGAAAGGGACTCCTGTCAATCTACTATAGTAACGCCCTCTCAGACAATTGTGAACACCAATTCTGTTAGAGCACTTGGCTGATGTATATGTTAATCAATCAATGTCTTCCATAGGTGTAACCACCAATCAACATGGAGCTGAAGATGGAGTCATTGAAGAAACTGCTTCAGTGTCTATGCAGTTAGCTTCAGTAACCACCATTAATGCCGTGAGCGACCCTATTGATCAAACAGCTGACAATAGGGTAACAGTTTCACCATCTACTGATTTTCTACGGTCCAAACAAGTCATTCAAATGAAGTTACCAGAGGAAATTATTACCAAGAAATGAACAACCTCCAGAGGGAGATCACAGAAGAGAAACAGGGACAGGAGTCGCAGTTGCCACAGAACTCACAACAGAATGAGAACTTAGGCACTAAACAATGCTGTATTGTAAATTTGTCTAACATGGAACTTGATTTTCACCATATATCTTTGCTTGAAAAAGGTCTTAAGTTTATACCAACAAATATAGATGGATTAAATAACGCTTTAACTGATTTAAAGCTATTTGTGTGTAACTTAGATTTAAAATTGATCTATGGTAACTCAGTGTATGAAACTAACAATGTATGCAAATGCAGCAGTACTTTTGTTCCCAATAGTCATCTTGTAACGCAGGCATTTCATAATATATGCGAAACACAACTAAGAAATTATTATCAGGATGGAAAGTTTAAGCGGATGTTTAATTTAACAAATGAAAAGAGACAGGCCATGCATGAACTAGAAGGTAATGATAATATCATTTTGAAGGAAGCTGACAAAGGAGGAGCCATATGAATGATATTACCTTAGATATGTTCATGTATTTTACTGTATCCCAAACTATTATACCAATACTGTATGGTATACCTAAGATCCATAAAGCCATAGAACCCCCACCCATGAGACCTGTTGTATCGGGGCATGGTTGGATTGCTGAGCCTGTCTCTGTGTATTTACAAAATGTATTGAGTAAATATCATGTCTGTCAAAAGCTTTATTAGAGATACTGCTGACTTTCTTAAACAGCTTAATATTTGGTTTAGAACAAAAAGTTGTACTGAGTTTCCAATGGTAACATTAGACGTAAAATCCCTATTTACGGTGATTCCAAACATTTATGGGATCTCTGCAATTACAGAAATTTTGTGTAGACAGCATTCTGGTTCTGGAAGACAGATTGAAACAATATGTGAGTTATTAAATATGGTATTAGAAAACAATATATTCATATTTGATAAAAAAATATTTTAAGCAGTCTTCTGGGGTTGCCATGGGCACCCCGGTAAAAAACACTTATGCTACATTAGTTTTAATTGACTGGGAAAATGAAAATATATATACTGGGCCTGAGTGTTATGCTAATAAGAATGTATTTTTTAAGAGGTTTGTGGATGATATGTATTTAATATGAGATGGAAATAAAACAGATTTGACTATGTTTGTGGAACATTTGAATATTACTGCAGAATTTTTGAAGTTTTCTATGCATAGCTCTCCTAATAAGATGGAATTTTTAGATGTTATTATCAAATATGATGGCTTAGATCTACAAACTTTAGTTTTTTTAAGAAAGATGTACAGAAAAATAAATATTTACATAGGAGACACATGTATCCTTCACACACCTTCAAAGGAACAGTGAAAACACAGATTACACGTATTAGTAGACTTAATACGAATGATTTACAATGTGTTAAATAAATGGATAAAACAGTGAATGTTTTCACTGAGAGAGGTTATAGCAATGATTTGTTAACTAGCATAAAAAATGTTCTACTGAACAGAAATTCAACAGCCAGACCTTATTTTAATGATGTATATAGTGAATCCACTGGTACTGCAAACACCGATATAAATAAATCTAATACCCTACACTATATAACTACATATAGTAGATGCAGTGATGGAGTTAGAAAGATAATCTCCGCAAAGTGGGGTATACTCAGAACCTTACCTGAATTATGTCAAATTATTAATGAAAGTTCGATGTGTACTTATCGCAATTGCTCAAATCTTAAAAACAGATTATGTTATAAAGATATGCAAGAGAATATACCTAACAATAAGACTACTAAGCAGGGCACTTATATGTGCTTTAACTGCTGTTGTTGTAATTTCATTGAGAAGAATAACATTTTTATACATTCCACTACTGGTATTATGTATACCTTTAAATGTCATGCTACGTGTAACACTAATAATATAATATATCTTGCTACATGTGCTAAATGCACAAGTTTCTATCTAGGCAAGTCAATATGATGCTTAAAAGACAGAATTATTGAACATAATTCTGACATTAGAAGTGGGGTAATGAGCAACTCTCTTGCTAAACGTGTTTGAAAATACTACACATTATTTCAGGTTTAGGGTTATTGACCTCTTATTAAAATCAGTAAGAAGAGGGGCTGTAAATATTAACTAAACTGGATAGTTTGGAATATAATTGGATCTTGCAGCTACAGGCTGATCATCCACCAGGTATTAACCAAACAGTGTCCATTAAACCTACTTTGAAAGCAAAACAAGCTATTCTATAGGGCTTATATAAGCTTTTTTGTAAATCAACTTCTAATAGATTTTTTATAAGATCTTTTATAAGATGTATTCTCTTTTTATTTTATGTATACACTATTAACACTTGTCTTATATAAATGCATATTTTTGTGTTTATATATATATATATATATATATATATATATATATATATATATATATATATATATATATATATATGGTTTACCTTTACACGGGCGACCATCAAATGTTCGAAAGACAGTTTTCAAGTTCTGAAAACATTGAACGGAAGAAGGTTCGAATGTGCAATGAACGAATGCACAGTGAGAGTCGCTCATTGCACATTCGACATTTAGGGGCACAGCGCACTATAGTGGGGAGTTGGAAATGGTTCCATTCCCCGCTGTAGTGCGATCTTGGAGTTAGAATAATAAATAAGGGGGGTATGGGGGGCGCAGCCCTCCCACATGGGGGGTGTAGGGGGGCTTGCCCCCCTGCATTACACGGCATATACTTTTGTTGTCGACATTCATGTTCAAAAAACAGCGAATCGGCTGTTCGATTTGCTGCTTTTCAAACATTAGAAACTGTCGCTTTTTCCAGTTTCATTTTTATGATGCGAGGATATGACTACTCACACAAGTGTGATTCGAGGTTTTAAAGGTAAACCTATATATATATATATATATATATATATATATATATATATATATATATATATATATATATAAATTATCTATGTATTGGTACTTTAAGATATTAAGTTGGGCGGCCACGGTGGTGCAGCGGTTAGCGTTACCACCTCACAGCAAAAGGTTCTCTGGTTCGATTCTCAGCTGGGGTGCCTTCTGTGTGGAGTCTGCATGTCCTCCCTGTGGTCGTGTGGGTTTCCTCCGGTTTCCTCCCAAAGACATGCAGTAGGTGGATTGGATACTCTAAATTGGCCGTAGGTGTGAGTGTGTGCATATGTGTGCCTTCTGTGGAAGGTTGGGCGCCGGGCTGGCAACTCGACACTGTAAAACTACACTACCAATCATGAGTGGACAGATGATCCACTGTGGTGACCCCTAACTGGGAAAAGCAGAAGACTTTAAGATATTAAGTATTTTAATTAACTGTATAATTGTTTTATTGGCTGTGTAGATAGATGGGTATTATAAAAGAAATGTTACATTAGACTGATGTTGTCAGCACTGAGGAAGGGTTCTTATTACCGGAAAGCTTTGCGTTTTTGGATTATTAAGCTGCTTTACATTTTACAGTGGTTGTCAGTGGTTTTGTTCCAGATCTGAATTAGGTGCCAATTCAGACATTGTTTGTTAGCTTGATTTTGCAGACATAGTTGGCAATTGCGAAAATGTTGCTAGATTTAGAGCACAAAGGTGGGCTGGTGAGGAGTCTAGGATATTTGTGGCACTCCCTGTGAAGTGCTACAGCCATAGGCTGCTACAGAGAGATTATGCTGGGTCTCAGTATAAGGGTGAGGCTTAGGATAGTTTGGCCAAGGCTGTCGCCACTGCAACTGGCATCCCACACACTGGGGAGCAATGTCATCACCACTGCAGTGACGTCAAGAGGCACAAGCAGACCATCCTAAGCTGATGGGTGGCTGAATTTAGGACTGGGAACACCACTCAGCTGTGTAGGTATTCTGATCCATGACCTGTCTATAATATGGCAGTAATTATATAGTCAGCCAATGCAGTTACTCATTATGCTTTCATATATATATATATATATATATATATTTGTCTTATTTTGTTCCTTTCAGCTACAGAGGAGATTGGTGCAAACTGTGAGGTGCACCAGGAGAGATTAACTCTGAGAGAGGCAGGGGATAGTATGAATCATGTGACAATTAAAGCCATAATATTATTTTCATTCCCTCAAGCACTAGCATCTCAAGCAGGCACACCTCATCCTTCATCTCGAGCAGGCACACCTCATCATTCATCTAGAGCAGGCACACCTCATCCTTCATCTCGAGCAGGCACACCTCATCCTTCATCTCGAGCAGGCACACCTCATCCTTCATCTCGAGCAGGCACACCTCATCCTTCATCTCGAGCAGGCATACCTCATCATTCATCTCGAGCAGGCACACCTCATCATTCATCTTGAGCAGGCACACCTCATCCTTCATCTCGAGCAGGCACACCTCATCATTTATGTCGAGCAGGCACACCTCATCATTCATGTCGAGCAGGCACACCTCATCCTTCATCTCGAGCAGGCACACCTCATCATTCATCTTGAGCAGGCACACCTCATCCTTCATCTCGAGCAGGCACACCTCATCATTCATGTCGAGCAGGCACACCTCATCATTCATCTCGAGCAGGCACTCCTCATCCTTCATCTCGAGCAGGCACACCTCATCTTTCATCTCGAGCAGGCACACCTCATCCTTTATCTCGAGCAGGCACACCTCTTCATTCCTCTCGAGCAGGCACACCTCATCCTTCATCTCGAGTAGGCACACCTCATGCTTCATCTCGAGCAGGCACACCACATCCTTCATCTCAAGCAGGCACACCTCATCATTCCTCTCGAGCAGGCACACCTCATCATTCATGTCGAGCAGGCACACCTCATCCGTCATCTCAAGCAGGCACACCTCATCATTCCTCTCGAGCAGGCACACCTCATCCTTCATCTCGAGCAGGCACACCTCATCATTCCTCTCGAGCAGGCACACTTCATCCTTCATCTCGAGCAGGCACACCTCATCATTCATGTCAAGCAGGCACACCTCATCCATCATCTCGAGCAGGCACACCTCATCATTCCTCTTGAGCAGGCACACTTCATCCTTCATCTCGAGCAGGCACACCTCATCATTTCTCTTGAGCAGGCACACCTCATTCGTCATCTCGAGCAGGCACACCTCATCATTCATGTCGAGCAGGCACACCTCATCATTCCTCTCAAGCAGGCACACCTCATCATTCCTCTCGAGCAGGCACACCTCATCATTCATCTCGAGCAGGCACACCTCATCATTCATCTCGAGCAGGCACACCTCATCATTCATGTCGAGCAGGCACACCTCATCATTCATGTCGAGCAGGCACACCTCATCCTTCATCTCGAGCAGGCACACCTCATCCTTCATCTCAAGCAGGCACACCTCATCCTTCATCTCAAGCAGGCACACCTCATCATTCATCTCGAGCAGGCACACCTCATCCTTCATCTCAAGCAGGCACACCTCATCATTCCTCTCGAGCAGGCACACCTCATCCTTCATCTCGAGCAGGCACACCTCATCATTCATCTCGAGCAGGCACACCTCATCATTCATGTCGAGCAGGCACACCTCATCCTTCATCTCGAGCAGGCACACCTCATCCTTCATCTCGAGCAGGCACAACTCATCATTCATGTCGAGCAGGCACACCTCATCCTTCATCTCGAGCAGGCACACCTCATCATTCCTCTTGAGCAGGCACACCTCATCCTTCATCTCGAGCAGGCACACCTCATCATTCATTTCGAGCAGGCACACCTCATCCTTCATCTCGAGCAGGCACACCTCATCATTCCTCTTGAGCAGGCACACCTCATCATTCATCTCAAGCAGGCACACCTCGTCATTCATCTTGAGCAGGCACACCTCATCCTTCATCTCGAGCAGGCACACCTCATCCTTCATCTCAAGCAGGCACACCTCATCCTTCATCTCGAGCAGGCACACCTCATCCTTCATCTCGAGCATCATCTCGAGCAGGCACACCTCATCCTTCATCTCGAGCAGGCACACCTCATCCTTCATCTCGAGCAGGCACACCTCATCCTTCATCTCGAACAGGCACACTTCATCATTCATCTCGAGCAGGCACACCTCATCCTTCATCTCGAGCAGGCACAGTTGGTTGGCTAAGGATTGAATAGTCTCTGTAAAGTAAGTATTAAAGGTATTTGCTACTTCTACTGTGCTTTTATCACTTAATGTTCCTGGGGTTGGAGTGTTGGATTTACCTGGTTGGAGAAGATTATTTAAGCCCACCCAGAACTTTTGAGGATTGTTTTGATGTTTATATTGCAGTTGGCAGTAGTAATCTTTTTTTGTCATTTGTAATGGCCTTTTTAGTCTCATTCCTTAGCTGTTGGAATTTAATGCTGTCTAGGATTGACTTTGTTGCACGCCATTTGTCCCATGCTTTGTTTCTGAGTTTGATTTTTGATATGGAGTCTTTTGTTAGTCAAGGTGCTATTTGTGCTTTAATTCTGATTGATCTTTCTGGAGCATAAGAATCTAGTATGCTTAGGAATGTGGAGTTAAAATTTGTTACAGCATCATCTAGGGGAAGATACTTTAGCGTTGACCAATTACAAGATTTAAGTTCCATTTGAAATTTTGTGAGGTCGAACATTTTCTTATTCCTGACTGACCTGTAAATGGGCAGTTTAGAGATTTCTATTTTGTCTTTTCTTATGTATGTGATGAGGTGATCACTGAGGTCATTGGGAATGGTCCCAGATGTGTACATGTGGGGATAAGTATTAATGAGTATCCAATCAAGGATACTCTCTTTTTGGTTGGAATTACCTATTCTGGTGGATGAGGATATAGTCTGAGAGAATCCATGGAGGTTTATATGAGTGGGGTTGGAATCCGATAGGCATAGGTTCCAATCAATATTGACATCACCCAACACTATAGTTTCAACACATGCATTGATTACTGGCTTGTATAGCATACCTACACAGATAGAATTTGTTTCAATTCTGGAACAGTTTATGTACAACAAGATGGAAACAACTCCCTTGTCAAAGAAGGATTCAGATTGAATTGTTCACTGCTGTTTGAATGGTAACATGTGTAGGTCCTTTCCAGCATTCTGACTAAATCTGATTGTTCATAGTATATTCTTAACTCCTTTCTTAATGCACACATTAAATTCAGTTATTTCTGACAGCCTCCATCTTTATCTGATGTGGAACATGCAGTCATACAGAGGTCTGTAGAGAGTCTAGTGTAGTAGGCAGATGTTTGAATCTGGTAATATCTGTCTGTCAGACAGTAGAGATTTACATACAGATAGTAGTCATGGCACACTCAGAGGGTCAACTTTTTCAGGCCTTGTCTTACAAGGTAGGCCATCCATACCCTTTATGATAAGAAAGTGCTGCAAACCCTTCAAGGGTATTCTTCATGCATGACCGACATGCGTATTACTGTGGTGTCCATAATTGTTAAACATTTCTAATATCTGTCCTAGCATGTGTTCACAAATGACATAATGCAAATGTTTATTATGTCATTCATTGCTCATAGGCATTACCTATTGCCAAGATAATTACTCTCTGTATTGCATGTCTTCATGTGGGCATTTATTTATTACTGCAATTGTTATCATCACACTATGCAGCTTAATGGCAGATTAGGGATTCCATAAATGTTTATTACTGTATGTTATACTACCAGACCATCCGAAACTGTGACTGGTCCTCTGATACAACACTTTCTTGTGTGTTGCTGCTGCTGAATTGGTGTTATGCTACTATTCCCTGTAATTCAGCACATTTTCCTGTGGTATATGAGTACACTTCACCCATTTCTCCTTCCCTATTATTATGCAGTACAAACAATTATTATTTGTGTACAGTTCCCCCATTTCACTTCCCCTCCTTCTGTATTCTTTCACTGCACTTGCCCTTAATATTTCTGAGCTACAGCATGTGCTCATATCTGAAATTTGCCTACAAGTAAGCCATTTTGTTTGCATTCTGTGCTTGTGCTTGCAAGCACCTTTCCATGGCCATGAGCAGTATTGCTAGCCACAAAAAGGTGCAAATATGTAGGTGCGATAAGCATAATACATATTCAGTTAGCACTGCTGGTTATTGCACTAACATGCGTACATTGTGTATGTTTACTGCAAAGCTTACAAGATTTTTAATGACTCCCAGGGCTTCTGTTGTCTTCCAAAGGGTCATTGTGGACCTGTTCTATGATGTGAAAGGGAAGTTTTGAATATTCCCTACAGCTCAGTGTATGTTTCATTTATTTACACTTAGTTAATGAGGTTAATGCCACTAGGTCAATGGCCTCTTTCCAGGAGAGACAAAAGGTATTCCTACTGAGTACGGGAAATTTTGCCTTGACATCTGAGAACTTCCACTATTCTTTTCGATAAGTGCTGTGCAAACTTTAAACTCCTCCTGGGTTGCAACCAACTCAGGTAGATGAGGCCTCAGTTCAATGTCTCAACTGAAGGATGGCACACTCAGAAATGCAGCACTCCTGCTTTTGTTGCATCACAGTGTCAGAGAAAAAAAGTTAATCCAAATAGCTGTTATGGGTATAGAACCAACAACCTTCTTCACCAAAGGTAAGTATGCTTAACTGTTGACCTACTAGCTGGTAACTGGTTTAATCTGCTCTTTAAGGAAGATGTCAGACATGTGATTGATAATTATCTTTTTGAGAAGGTTACTAGTCTTCCCAATGTAAAATGCCCAACATCCATCATGTATAGCAAATAAACAGTATAGGGTATTGGAGTCACTGTGTTCCTTGTGGTACTATTGCTTCCTTGTGTTGGGACAATAAAAATATACCTTCCTGCTTATAAAGTCACAAGACTTCACTAAGGTATGTCACAAGGGAAGGCGCCTGGATTGTTTGTGTTGGGTTCCTGATGTCGTGTCTCTAACCAGACCCTGATGTTTCTGGGCCACAGATAAATACAATGCAGTTCAGAGTCCAGTATCTTTTTACAGGACTTGTTCCCTGTGAGGTATGGTCTAGTTGGATCATATAATATTTTTAATTTTACTTGAGTCCATGGTGTAGGTAGATGAACAACTACTATAAGGGATAAAGAATAAAATAAGAATAAAATAAGAAATTCTGGATCCTCATTTATTGAAAAGAATACTATACCTTTTATACACCATCTGAATATGTGGTTTATATTGTGACATGCTCTCACTGTAACTCTTTCTACAAAGGAAAAATAAATAGGAAATTGAAAGCTAGGATGTATAAACATTCATACTGATAATACAATGAATGTCTTGTAATGCAAGCATGCTAATGACTATAAGGGTTTTAAGAAAAAAGTTTTTATTTTATGCTTTAGGGCATGCACAAGTAAATGTAAGAAAAGTAGTAGAGGTGAATGCTTAATGGATGCCAGATCAAATTGGACACATAGAAATCAGGGTCCCTGTTTAACAGTGAATTTTATGTGTTATTTAAATAAACTGAGAATAATGTTTGGTCAAATGACATGATCACATGTTTATAGAAAGTGATTTAAATTTAGATTTATGTAATATGTTTTGGTAGTTTGGTGAAGTCTTAGTCTAGGTATGATTTGTCAGAAACAAAAACTCTTAATATTCTGTTTTATTTTTGTGCAGTATTTATTAAAATGTAAGTGTTTATTTTACACTGAATCATCTGCACATTTTGTGGAGTGTTTCTTTTTGTTATTGGGTGCTTTTGGACAAAACACTGATGCATGACTTGAACATGTGTTTTTCATGTCGATATCATGGACACTGGATCTTGCATTAATCAATGTGTGTTGCAGGTATTCATTTGTCATCTTATCAAGTGACTTTATATTTGTGCAGAAATGTTGTGCCGCATTGTCATGGCCTTGAGAAGCATTGCAGTATGTTTGCATGACTTTACACATGTGTAGATCAGTGAGTTTGTTACAAGTTGTAAGGCACTTGTGCTTATGACAGATATATATATATATATATATGTAAATGGAAAAAAGCCATTGTTGCACTAACTTCTCAGCTAGTGCAGTTGATTACTGCCAATGTTTACTGTATCAAGCCTGCAGGGTTTGACTCTTTTAGCATCTTTAAGTCATGCTACTTAAATTATTCCCTCCAGTGCAGCTCTTTTGAGTGTGTACCTTTAACTCCCAGTGGGTGTGGTTTGAGCCTTTAAAAAAGAAGTTATCACCTTACAGTTCTAACAAATATTCATTGACAGAGGTCAAATATCAATGCAGTTGTGTTTGCCATCATATATGCTTCAAAATAAAATATTCTGATACTTTGTATGTAGCATGGTTTTGGAATTATTCATGCAAATATGAACAAGCAATATGTGACGCCTAGAGGCGTCAGTAGGTAGTAACTGCAGATGCACCTAGAGGCATCACTCGGATGTAATGAGTAGTATCCCTCATGTCTTGTGGCTTCCTGTATCACATTTTATTTTTTTTTAATTAAGTTCCTGTAAGGCACACTATATTCAGTACTCTGGTATCTAGTGTTTTGCCCCCATCCCCACTATGTGTAGTGCTGTTACAGTATGATAGATTATCTCTGATGGCTAGTGCTCCTCCCAACCTATGTAGGAGACATATTCCCTGGTGGCTAGTGTTCCCCCGATCTATTGTTATTTGTTAGTCTAAGGGTGTTGGGAGGTATGACAGCCTCATCAACCCCTACCTACCTAATCACACTCACAGATGCTCACACATCCATTCACACAAACACATGCATGTACATATACACAAACACACATATATACACACACACACAAACACACACACACACACACACACACACACACACACACACACACACACACACACACACACACACACACACACACACACACACACCTACTTAACTTACCTCCTCACTAATTCCCCCTTTCTATTACTTCCCAGGCAGATACACTCTCATGCATGCACTTACATGTGCAGTCCCCCACATGCACTCATACACCTACTCCCAAGCACCACCTGCCCACTAAACTCCCCAACACTTACCTCTACTGAGATGGGTGAACATGGCGTTTTCCCAATGTTCATTACTGGGAGTGGCCAGGAGTGGCCATGCTAATCTGCAACTGAGTGATTCTCTGAATTGTTCAGATGCAAAAAATTCCATGTTTTGGGCACTTCTGAGGGGAGAGAGCATGATTAATTAACATATGCCTCTCCCTGGAGAGCCTCATTAACATATAGTATGGCCACAGTGGTCCTGCATGTCTTAGTCTGAATCAGAAATTGTTACTGTGAGGAGTACACCTTGTGAACACTTAGAGGTAATCTTTCCAAATTGGGCCAATAGTCTCTCTACAACCTTCTCTTTCCAGTAATAAACTGTAGTTTCTTCAAATAATAAGCTGTCATTTCAATTATGCCTACATTTTCTATATTCTGCAGTTCTTTGTTATCACATTTTGTTTTATCATGATCTTAAACATGATCTGCTGCCCTCTAATATCATCTTTGAAAACCTTTTATTTTTAAATACCCTGATTTTTCCTTTATTAATTTTGCTGCAGGTTTTTTTAGTAAGTTTCATCCTCATATCTTCTCATGGCCTCTGCCTCCTTCCTCACTAAAAGACTTGATACAGTTTTTAATGTATTTAAACAGTTTTCATTTGTAATATGGTACAGACAAATAACATTTTCTTCTTGTGATATCAATGCTGTTGACTAGCCAGTGGCCAGCCTGTACTAGGCAAATAAAACAGAAGGATATATATATAGAACAAGTTAAAATAATTTTTGTGTTCTTGCTAACTGCTAGTTGGCTTTGAAGTAGCATTTCAGACTTACAGCTGTTGGGGTTGGGGTTCAGTCCTGATCAGAGGTTTCTGTTTATGTGGAATTTTGCGTGTTCTCAGTTTGTCTGCGTGGCTTTGATAAACTCTTGGCTAGGCTTGTAAGGGCCCCAGGGCCATTAGCCTAGTAACCTTCTATGATCCTTGGTATAGCCTGATTTCTTTTCACCTTTTAAAAAAGACTTTGATTGTCTAAATTTGAGTGTCTGAACTACTTGCTGATATACAGATTGTATTTACCCTTGCCCTCATGGCCTAGATCATGGCTGGATGGGACTAATAAGGACCAGTTCACCTACCCAGTTAGCAAATAACAAAATAAAATAAAATGCTTTTGCACTTATGAGCAGTGCCATTGAGGGAATAAAGCATTTTATTTTGCTTAAAGCAACAAATTATGGTAAATCAGGTAATCCGCTGTGGCGACCTCTAACTGGGAAAAGCCAAAAGAAGAAGAAGAACTGAGAGCAACTGCTGTAGCAAGCAATTGGCTCTTTTGGAGACATACTGATTAGATGAGAAGTCTGATATACTAATAACCAGCTTACCAGAAAATCAATCACTCAATCAATCAATCAATCAATCAATCAATCAATCAATAAAATGTGAGGGACAGAGATAAAATATGAGGAAATTATGGACATTCTGCAAAATCAGGGACAGTTGAGTAGTATCTTCTCCATGGAGGCTTCGATGCATCTGTGTGAGTGTGTGTGTGTGTGTGTGTGTGTGTGTGTGTGTGTGTGTGTGTGTGTGTGTGTCATGCTTGTGATTTTTATCTGAAAGGGGAAAAAAAGGTCTCTTAAGGGAAACACAGCACCTAACTGCCCAAACATTCATTCGTTCATTCATTCATTCATTCATTCATTCATTCATTCATTCATTCATTCATTCATTCTTTGTTGTTCCAGAGTAAGGGCAAATGCCTAGGCTTAATTCTTTGGCAATACTCAATATTTCCTTTCATATTCAAGTAGCCAAAAATAATATGTCACAGCAGTGTGTGTGCATATAAACTTACCATGCTGAGGAGGTTCCCTATTGAAAGAAGAAAGATTGTTAAGGTAAACTCAGTATGTAACTATTGAAAGATTCCTTAGTAGTTCAGAGGCAGTGTTAACTTTATGGAAGTTAGGGGATCCAAGGTTTAGTTTTCAAGCAAAGGTCAATATTTTTCTTTCATATTCCAGTAATCATAGGTTCATAGGTAGGTACTAGGCTATTGGCCCTAGGGCCTATATAAGCTTAGCCAAAAAAGTACCCTGGCTTTCGCCACCCAAAAAAATATTTACCTGTGCCCCTGTCGAGCAGAGCCACAGAAGTGATCCCTGGGGTGAATTTTCTATTTCCCATCCAGTCATCAAAATTTTTCTTGAAGAGTGCTAATGAGGAGCTTTGTTTGATATAGATAGCTAGTTTGTTCCAGAGTATGGGAAGTCTTTGGGACAGGGATCTATCCCTCCAGCATGTTCTGTTATTGTGGTGACAAGGTTTAGGTCCCTAGAGCGTGTAACTCATAGGGATTGTGATTTCTTTAAGTTGAGCATGTCCAACAGTTCTGGGTTTGACATAGCTTTGTATGTTAGGCAGAGATCGCCTCTGAGTAGGCGATATGCGACAGAGTAAAGCTGGAGGTTTTTGAGATGGTCTGTGTAGGGCATCTGTTTGAGGCTGGTAATCCTCTTTGTCAGGTATTTCTTTGGCCTTTCCAGCTGTTGTAGATGTCTTGTGAGGTACGTGCCAAAAGGGGTGTTGTACTCTATAATGGGTTTAATGAGTGACGAGTAGAGGGGAACAATGACCTCTTTTTTCCTGGATAAGAAACCTTTTGTGATGAGGTGTGCCCTGTAGAAGGGTTTCCTGACGACTGTGGCAATGTGATTATCAAAGGAGTGACTACTGTTCACCTGTGTCCCAAGGTCTCTTATCACACTTTCGGTGTTAAGTAGACTACCGTCTATGTGGTAGTTCATGGGTGCAGAGTTTTTACCAAAAGGGATGACAATGCACTTTTTGGCACTGAGCTTGAGGCCATGGCTTTGCCACCAGGCATCTGTGTAAGTGAGGTCCTTTTGTAGGATGTCCACATTGATAAGAGTTTTGATTATGGTTCCTAGTTTGCAGTCATCTGTGAACTTCATTAGCCAAAGACCTTCTGTGTTAGCCTGTACTTCAGAGAAGTAGATACCAAACAGGAGAGGACCCAGGACTGAACCCTGTGGTACTGCACTTATCACTGGTCTGAAGTCGGATTTGGAGTCTGCTACTTTCACAGTGTGGGTTCTGTCAGTGAGCCAGTTGGCAACCCATCTTGTGACATAGGAATTTATACCTAATTTAGTGAGTTTATCTATAATTCCAGAGTGGAGATGGTGTTGAAAGACTTGGTGAGATCTAGATAGGCTGTGTGAACTACCTTACCTTCATCTACGGCTTTGGTGACTGCTTCAAAGAAGTCTATCAGGTTTAGGAGACATGATCTGCCTTTTACAAACCTGAACTGGGTGGGGTCAAGAGTTTGGAGATTACCAATGTCTTTGTTTATAAGTTCCATGATGATACGTTCCATGACTTTGCAGACCAGGCTTGTCAGGCTAATGGGGCAGTAGTTTCCAGGGTCCATGGTGGATCCCCCTTTGTGGAGTGGGATAACCATCACTGTGCACCATTCCATGGGCACAAAGCCAGAGGTGAGGCTATGATTGAACATGGTACTTAGGTGGGGTGCCAGTTCATTCTGTAGTTTGTTAGAACACAGCCTGGGATGTTGTCAGGTCCCATGGATGCTGTGTTCTTGGCTTTGGAGATTTTGGTTTTTACCTGTGCAGCCTTGATTACCCCAGGAGCCCTTTAGGGGGTGAGAGGGGGGTAAAGTTAGCACTGAACCTATCTGCAAGGATGTTGGCAATATCAGTTGGTTCTGTATATTTAGTGCCATTGTACTGTAACTCAGAGCAGATATGAGTATTGCCATTGAGATTCTTGACATAGCTATATAATGCTTTGTGGTTGTCTTTAGAAACAGTGGCAATTTGGTTTTCATAACTAGCTTTGGAGGATTTTATGAGGGTTCTCAGCTTCTTACTCAGGCTGACCAGGGAGTTCCTCCAATCATGGGATTTTACTCATTTTTGCAGCAGTTCCTTTCTTCTGTTGTAGAGTTTGTTTATGGCAAGGGACCACCACACTGGCTTCCTTTTTTTGGAGGATAGCATCTGGGTTCTGTTAGGTGCACTTGTGTAAGTGCCTATAAAGTGCATTTGTGTAGGATTCAGCAGTTGCACCTCTATTGTCCATCTGCATGGGTGTCGTGAAGTTTGCCACTTCTGTCTTAAGAAGCGTGAAGTTGGTTTTGGAGGCATTTTTTACAGTGGTTTCCCTAATGGGGGTGGGGGTGGGTGGGAGGGATGTGGATGTCTAGGATGATTAGTTTGCGGTCGGATCTGACCAAAGAGAAATTGACCTCTGGTGTGGAACACCGGTTGCCCATGTTGATAATGACCAGGTCTAGGATATTACTGCCCCTGGTGGGGGTGTGGATAAGTTGATCCAAGGTGTTGGAATTTATGAATTCCAGAAAACGTTGAGCAAAAGTGTTGGTACATGAGTGGTTTTCCCAGTCAATGGTGGGGTAGTTGAAATTGGCCATTATTAGGGTGTTAGGTTGTACCCTAATATTTTCCAGTGTATCAAGAAATGAGGAGTGGGAATCCTGGGGCATGGTGGGGGATCTGTAGCAAGCTACAATTTGGATTTTGGTCTTGCCCAGAGTTAGTTGCACTTGGATAATCTCAGATGCATTATGTTGAGCAACTAGCCTGGAGGTGTGGATATCCTTAATGAATATGGACATGCCTCCGTCTTTAGTGTTTCAGTCCAGGTTAGGTGGCCGAAAGATGTGGTATGAATTATAGCCTGGTAATGCAGGGGTGCCCTCTGCAGCCTTGAACCAGGTCTCTGTCACTGCACAGATGTTGATATTCTCAAGTTTAAGGAATGCCTCGAGTGAGTGCATTTTGAGATTTAGACTTGTAGCATTGAGTAGCATTACCCTCAGATTTTGCTTGCTTGTACCTGTTATGGTGGAGAATTTGCAGTTTGAGGCTTGCCTAAAAAAGGCACTATAGGGGTGGCAAGAGCCTTAGCCAGTATCCGGAATCCCAAGGGCAATAGGTGCAGGCCATCTCTGGCAAAGCATTGTGGTCTGTCGATCATGTCATCCCAGGCAGACAGATACTGGATCCCTTTAGAATGACACCAGAAGCTTAGCCAATTATTGAAGTCAGTCATTTTGTCCTTGTACTGTGGTATCATTCTTTGTGATGGCAGGATGCTACTCAGGGCTAGGGTCATACCTGCCTGGGCTACAAGATCAGAGAGCTCCTCCATGTCTCTTTTCATGTAGTCCAGGGAGGTACATCTCAGGTCATTCACACCATCATGGACAATGACAGAGTCATATTTGTACTTGTGGAGTGACCTGAGTACGTGCATTATGTGGCAGATCCTGGCACCTGACAGGCAGCTGACAGTAATAATCAGCTCATACTTAGGGCATTTTGTATTTCATTCTTTTCTTCTGATGCTGTTTTATGCTGGGTTAGAATATTTAACTAGCAGGGTTGCTTGAATGCAGCATTTTGCAAGGGGATAGGACAACTTTACCCTTCTGGAAAGACACAAGCCATTCTGTCTTTCTGGCAGTTCATTCGTGGTTTTAGCTTTGTACTAGTTCAGGCATTTTGATTTTGCTGTGAATATATTAAGTCTTTTACATTTTGAAATTGTCAGTGAGCTCTGCTGCATGCATTTTTTAGATACTTGTGTAACAACTGGCACAGGACTAACTTCAGCTATGGTAACAACCCTTTTCACCACAATAGTGGCATGTGGAATGCTATTTAAGATTTAATTGGATGGACTAGCATTAGAGAGAACAAATGAATGCCAGCTCTACATTCAAATACAACATTTTATAGTTACTTTTAAATAATCACGGAAAGAAAAGGAGTACTATCTGTGATTTTTTTAAATATAGAAATGATAAATAGTCTTGCAGTATATGTCTGTATGTATGCATGTATGTATATATGTATATATCTATTCATCCATATTGTGAGTTCAAGGAAGCAATGGAGATAGCAGTTCTAAAGAAACACAACTTATTTTGTACTTTCTTAAGTGAAATGAAAAGCATCAGATCACTTGGTGTTTTAAAATGCACAAAACAGTACCTTCAAAGCATTCTCCAGTTCACAAACACAGCTTATATAACCTCTTCAAGCAATGGGCTGCTCATAAAATCATAGCCCAAGACTGCAGGCTTGTGCTAGGCCCAGATTACACCTTCCAGTTATAGGTTAACTCCAACAAGTACACCTTGACGTATGGCCCTACTGTGTTATCATACTCCATCCCAACAGGGTCTTCGGGCTAGCTCCTGCTTACCTCTTTGTTAGCCTCCAATGAAGATCTAACTTCATGATGTCATTTGAACAAGGGACTCTATTTTTGTACAACAGTAATTGGCTGTTTTACTGAATAATACATGGAGGTTCCTGATTAACTTTTTGTGAGACTATTTCCACTCACTAGTTAGTTAAAGATACGCCAGGTCTTGTCCGAACTTAGCATGTTGCAACTAGTCTTCTTCTTCCTTGTAGGTTTTGGACTCTGTATGACAGGGTTGCAGGACCTCAAAAACTCATTTGCATTTTGTCTAGATAGTCCATATTAGTGCGTAATGCATATTATCATGCTTAATATTACCATTTTTGTCATCTGACTACTTACTTAACCAATATAGTGAAAAATGGTCAATTCAACTTCACATAGAAGGACCTCACAGTCCCACTCCTTGTTACAAAATACTGGCTAGTCCTGTCAAGGATCTCAGCATACACAAATAGGTCACACCACTGTAGCAATTCAAAGTCTTTTGTGACATTATAAATTCCCCTTACCATTGAGGCTCACCAGTAAGAATGCCTGAGTCATAGAGCAGTGATGGCCTAAAAATACTTTTTTACTGAAGTGTTAAAACATCAGAAACTGAATCCTCTATATTTCTCCAGAAAAAAATATATACTTTTCCAATTGTAACCTGCCATACCATGCTTTCAAGTGGTTAAAGCCACGGGATCAAATTCAGAGATGTGTTGCATGGAAGCTTTGACTTAAGAATTGTAGTCTTATGCATGTTTTGCAGCTGATCAACAAACCATTAAATTAAAGTTTCATAATGAAATCTTAAGAGGAACAGTAACACAGCCTTTTAAAGACAGGCCCTAATGCCTTTAGATCATTATCATATGCATTTACTGCTACCATTTGACATGATGCATTATGCTGTTTCATCTTGGGCACTGAGATGAACCTCTCTGCTCAATATGATGAACACAGTAATGACCTAAAATTTTTTTTAATACTTATATATTTAGTTATCAATGCATTATAAGTAAAGATCCTCTATATTTATTTCACCAGAATGTTTTTTTTTCATTTGTAGCATTCCATGGCTATCAGACTTTCATGGGAACTAAAGCTGTGGGATCAAATCTAGAGGTGTACAGTACAGGAAGCTGTGAGGTTATAATTTATAGTCTTAAGTATGTCCAATAGTTGTTAGCAGAAAGTTTCACAATGAGATCTCAAAGATGGACAGAGATATAGCTTTCAGAGATGGAGCCATTGGCTGTAGTTCATGTGCATTAACTGCTGTATACCCTTTTTAATGTAGGTGCTGTGGTGAATTTCTGTATGGACTACAATAATGGCCTCAAATGACTCTTTGATGAGTGGACTATACATCACATGTAAAAATCCTACTTATTTCTCCTCAATACAATAGTATCTTGTCACTGGTCTTTTGACTTCTCCCCAAGCTTAGACTCATCTACATTAAATTGCATGAGAGGACAAAACAATACTGTTATATGTGTCTTTATGGTTGAAACTACTAGCTAAATGTATTTTGTATTTGAGGCTCATGACATCTTATTCTGAGAAATTTGCTATAATATTTCTTATGGTTATAGAGAGATGGTTCTTTTTTTTTTTTGCCAATTATCACCAGCAGTCCTATATAGCCATTTGGATGCTCTGATTTTGCCATTCATTTCACAAAAAAATGTATGTTTTGAATTTTTGAGACTGAATCACATTATTGTTATGTTCTTAAGAAATGAAAACCCAAAATAATAATCAGGTCTAGGAACAAGTAATATTTTATGTCATTTTTATATGTTATGCAAAATACACATATTTTACATGCTCTGAGATGCATGCCCATATTTGAGATTCTGTTATCTACTTTCCCTAAAATATATTATACTGTACAAATCAAAATAAAAGTAGAACTATCAAGTGATCATGTCATGACATTTGATAAGAATATCTTGATTCAGTAAAGAGATATGCCTGGACATTCATTAAAGGTCCTAGCTGGATCCATAAATTTCATAATTTTAAGGCCCTCCCAGCTTGATGCTCCCATTTGTGATTCAGAAACATGCTATCTACAATGAGGTAAAACCACATTATCAGTTAATTTGTATGTTTTGTGAATCAGAGCTACTACCACAATATGCAGATCATGACTGATCTCCATGTTGTGGTAACCTACTGCTTATGTAGACCATGGAATCCCCCTCCAGTCACACACACACACACACACACACACACACACACACACACACACACACACACACACACACACACACACACACACACACACCAAAGTCCCTGTAACTGTTCCTACTCTCCCATAGTTACCTTTCCCATTAATACTTTATTGCCATTACAGCACAAATGTATTAAGCCTTGGTGTCTAGTGTATCCCCAGGGCCAATCCCTGTTACAATGTTGGTACCATTATGACAATTTAGAAAGTTATCTCTGGTGGTGTGGTGTTTTCTCCCACACCCCATCACCCTTATGAAGTGTGTGCCATTACAGGACTTACCTTGGTGCCTAGTGGTTCCCCCATCTCTGTTGTACCACTGATGCAGTCACAACACTGAATGCATTCTGTGCTATCTAGTATATCTCCCCATTCATGATCCCCATTGTACTGTTGGTGTCATGACAGCACTTAATACATTCCACGTTGTGTAATGTATCCCTCCAAACCCTCGATGTTTGCTGTGCTGTTGGTGTCATCACCCTTCACTTAATTCTTTATGTGGTATCTAGTGTATCCCCCCACCTTGATCCTCACTGTAGCATTAATGCCATCATGGCACTTAATGCATTTCATAGTGTCTAGTGTATCCCCTTACCATTGATCCCTATTGTACCTTTGTGCCATCATGTCACTTAATGCATTTTCTTATGCTTAGTGTATTCCCTCACACCCCAATTCCTGTTGTAACATTTGTGCTGGTATGGCACCTTGAACATTTTTCCCTGGTGTCTGGTGGTTCTTCCTACCCCCTGATCCTTGTTTTGATGTTCGTGTCATTACGGCACTTCCAGAGTAAGCCCTATATCCCCCCACTCCCAGTTCCCATAGTAACATTGGTGCCAGTACAGCACTATAGTATGTGTACCTCTCAACCTGCACTCTCTATAGTAATGTTGATGCTGGTAGAGTATTTTACACAATAATCCCTGTTGTTCAATGGTTGTTCCACTCCCCGATCACTCATTTGTTTTATGTGCCCCCAGTCCCATTAATAATGTTGGTGCTGATATGGCACTTTAGAGATGATTCCCTGGTATGTAGTGTATCCTCCCATCCCCCTCCTGTCCCTGTTTTGATGTCAGTGCCATTATGGCTTTTTAAATTTAAGTCCTGCTGTCTATAAATTGAAGTCCTGCTGTCTAGTGGTTCCCTCACCATGTTTATGTTCAATGGTTGAACAAGGCCTTTTTGGCTGTGTCCTGTACTGTTAAATGGCAGATATGTCCATGCTGATCAACATGACTAAATATTTTCTTGAATCACTCAGCAATGTGGATGCCTTTTTGGAGACAGTTCCGGGGAGAGAGCACAAGGCTTATTAGCAAAGGCCTCTCCCCTGGAATGCCTACTTAGCATTCAACATGGCCATGGGGCCTGCACTTCATGGTGCTGCACTTCTTTGTGTTGGAGGACTATGCAGCATTATGTGAGAGTGCTTGCTGAATACTAAAAAGTTACCATGATGTGTACATGGCCTTGAATGTTGCGGTACCTTTCTGAATCCATGGGATTGCTATTTGAAGTTATGTTAATACTCAGGCCGGAATGGCCTTAGTAAATTGACACAGTGCATCATTTACAAAAAAATGGCTGAAAAGAAATGTATAGGTCTCAGCGGTCTTCAGAATAAAATAAATAAAAACTATCAAAGCATCAATATATAATGTTGGTGTGATGTCAGTCTTAAAAGAAGTATGTGTTCCTGTATAAAAATGATCTTTTCAATTTATATATACATATGTTGGCACATAAAAATATATTTAACGATTCATTTTTAAATGAAAATTTAAGATGCAGTTGCTCATTTTCCCATGAGGGTAGAATGCCAGACCAATTGTGTTTTATAGATAACTATGTCAGTGACATTCCCTGAAAATTTCATGAAGAAATGTTGAACCATTTTGGAGGTATTGGCTTTTAAATAAAAAGAACTGAAATAGGCAAAAGCAGCCAATATTCTGGGTAGAGATGGAAAATTCTCAGCAGTTAAGGGGCTACTTACTGTATATTTATTGAGATTTAAAAAAAAAAAGTTTGCTCCCACTCATTATTTATTTGTACCAATTAACAGAGTTAAATCAATCAATATAAGCAGTAATATATATATAGAGCTGAAAGGTGTAGGTCTTTAGGGAGTATTTGATGTTAGCTTTCTTCTTCTCCTTAAACTTTTTAATTGCAGTATTGTAGTTAATATTGTTACCTCACAGCTTAATTCTCAGCTGGGAAACCTTCTATAGTCAGCTTGTAAATCACACCTGTGCATGGATATTTATTAGGTGCTCCAGGTTTCTTGTACATCCTAAACACATATCATAGGTGAAATGATCCTCTTCTCAACTGTGCATGTCAGAGAGAGAGAGAGAGAGAGAGAGAGGGAGTGTGTGTGTGTGTGTGTGTGTGTGTGTGTGTGTGTGTGTGTGTGTGTGTGTGTGTGTGTGTGTGTGTGTGTGTGTGTGTGCGTGTGCATGCGCGCGCGTGTCTAATCTTATATTTTTAACCCCTTTCTAACAAAAATCAGTATCCACGGCTTATGCTCAATACCTATCAAGCAATAAAAACAAAAAGTACCACTAAAATGGATCTATTCATGCTAACAAACATTATCCCCCATATCCTTGGCATTATCTCATTAGTAGAAATAGCTAATATTTTGTTCAGAATTGGCTACTGTAATGCAAACATCCAGAATGTCAGGAGTCTTCTATAACAGCATATATAGCAGATTCTACAAGGTTTATCCAAACCCAAATTCTACATGTTGCAAGAGAGATATTTATTCTTGACCAACGGAGCCTGAAGCCACTCTAGTGTAGACAAAGTAACACTTCCATGATTGGAATGAGTAGGCATTGCACTCTGGAATAGCTTCTGTTGCTGTTGAACAGTTATTGGAATATTGCTCCCTTGTCACCCTACTCCAGAATCTTTGAAAGGTTAATGCTGCCATAGTTTGAAAGGGTCATAGCACTAGAATTGTAATTACTATTTTTATAAATGACATCAAGTGGAACTGTGAAAATGGCATTGTTTCTGCTATTTCTTTTTAAATTTTCTGAACCTTATCTTTGTTTCCATAAACAAAGATGCTTACATGCAAGTTTGTATTGCTTTCTTCAACTGAAATACTTGTTGATCTGAAAACTCATAATGTAAATGTAGGTAGCTAAAGTCTATGACTGTGTGTTTGTGTGTGTGTGTGTGTGTGTGTGTGTGTGTGTGTGTGTGTGTGTGTGTGTGTGTGTGTGTGCGTGTGTGCGTGTGTGTGTGTGTGTGTGTGTGTGTGTGTGTGTGTGTGTGTGTGTGTGTGTGTGTGTGTGTGTGGTTCTTTTAATCAACATACTAGTACATGTCAGACAAAGCAGAAGCATGGATTCTGTGATTTCAGTCTATTTCTGACTATAGTCTTGCTAGCTCACTGTACACATTTACAGTTGTTGCTCTCTACTATGTAGTCTGAGTACTGCAATGCCAAAATACTACACCGGAACCAGGATATTTTAGTAATGCCGCCTGTTAATCTGTCCTTCCCCCTTTCCTTTAGTCATTCATGTTCCTATCAAACAAGCCATCTGTTTGCACAGTATACTCAAAGACCATGCAGAAATAGGTGAAGTAAGGCAGTAGTTTCATTTATAATTCTGATATGAAATGTCTGTAGAATTAGTCTTAATACAGCTTAAGCTGACACTATATACAATCAGTATCTTGCATATGCTTCTTCTGTCATAGTAAGCAGTAAAAAATGTAAAACTACCATTTTCAGGACACTAAGTGCCCATTTGACCTCTACTACCAGCTTTCAGCATCTTCTGTCACCACTGCTCACCAACCTTATCATTAAGGGATGTGTATGCAGTAGCAGGTATAGTTTTGCACCACCAATGAAGCACTGGGCTCAGTCTAGAGGTGGTGAAATCTGGGTTACCCAGGGTTATAACTCCGATCTGCAGCTAGACAGTGCAAAGCTTATCATGGTGTGGGGTGATGATTACTACCAGAGGTAGCAGTCAACATTTATGCTCAACTAGACAGTTGGCTTGTGGAGGAGTAGCTTGAATGACCATACCACTGCTCATAATATATTATTTGGTCTCAGTAGGTAAAATTTAAGTATTTGTACTCTACAGATATTTGGTGGAAGTGGTATGATTTATATAACCAGTCTCCATATACCCATTTGGACAATTTACATTGTAAAATATCTAGGAATATTAGAAGTTATTTCATTTTGAAATGGGAATTGCTGCATTACACAAAATCAAAGCAACACATTTTGTTTTTTATAAATGTATCTCTCATGCCTGCAATCTCTTTTTAAGAATGTTTGCCCCATATTGTAGTTATTTTTGTAATGATTTTAAAAGCTCACCTTGCTAGAGATTTTAATTTTCATTGTTTTATATAACTATACTTGATTGTTTCATGAGCGGACAGGTGGTCCGCTGTGGAGACCCCTAACCGGGAAAAGCCGAAAGAAGAAGATGCTTGGCTTTTAAAAATATGTTTTCTAATGCACATAAGAATTAAAAGAAAAGAAAAATACTTGGGTGTGTGTCATCTTGCATTAGTGATGTGTAAGCAGGATTTGGAGAGGTAGTGGGCAGTATTTTCCTTATGCATTCTTTTGTTATTAAAATGATATTTACAGAGCTAGACTGATATTTGGAATGCAGCTTGGGATATAGTATCCCACTGATCTGTCATGGGATGTTATTAGAGAGACATTATCTCAATGTCTTGGTTAGTCTCTGTGTGTTCAGTGGTAACATGCTGTCCTAGTCAGTTTGGTCTTATATTGTTATAGTCATATGACATTTAATGCTTGTTACAAGTTTTATCTTTCTCTCTACCTGCTATGGGTCACTCTGTTAACCCCCCTTTTTTTGAGTTGGCTTATCCTTACTACCATTGTCCTTATTTAAAAGGACCTATGGTTTACCTGTCAGTGCTGATGTTACTGGTGCGTGCCTTTATGACTACATATTTTGCAGTGTTTTGAATTTTGTTGCATTTGTTATTTAAAAATTTAATACAAATTACATTATAAAAATACAAATATAAAACTCTACTGCATTTGAAACTAATGAAGCATCTGTCTGTATTTCTTCCCTATTTCTGTGCAAATTATTGCTTGATGACCTAGTTTGCACCCACATACCAATGAATGCTATTAGGTGAAAAGCTGGTCCCTTTAGTGCCTACTGGTATGATAAGGAAGTGTGTGGAGTCATCCACGATTGTCTCTCTCTTCTGGGCCCACTGCTTGCTTGGACATACTTTTGACCCTGAACAGCAAAAAGCAGTTGCCTGTAATAAATTAATTTGCCGTTTACATTCTGCATTATTATCACTCATAAAATGAATTTGTAATGGTATTTGACTACTGTTTTGTGTAAATACTGCATGTAAACTAAGACAATACTTGTATGACTAACACCAGACAAGGCATTTACACTTTGCACCATCCTAGATATTAAATAAATAATAACTGCTGCTATCTCATTGCTTTAATGTGCTTGTAATCAATATAATGTTACTGTATTATACTGCATTGTTTTCTGTAATATACTTATGCAATGGAATTAACTCCTTTTGTTGCTCACAATTAACAAAATGCAATTAGTGTAGAACTGAAATCAGCAGATGATAATGTAGCAGAATTTTCCCATGTATTGTCAGTATTAAATATAATATGCTAAAGAAAAGTCACCTTGTATGTTGCAAAAAGGAAAATGAATATTTAAATAACAGAATTTACTAACAGTTGGCTCTGTGAAGCCCTGACTGCAAACAAGATTTGACTATTATCCCAGGTGGGGAGAGGGATGGAGGGAGGAAGAGGCTTGCCTGTTCAGCAGTCTATGGGGGAGCAGGATTACAGATATCATATGCAATCCTATTTTATTTTATTTATTTATTTGTCAAATGCCAAATAAATAAAATAAATGTGCTTGAGGTAGTGAAGGTTTCTGACTTCTGGGATAAGATGGATAGTGTTGCAAGATAATTGCCTTTAAGGGGTATTTGAATGAGCTTATGTTATTACTTAGCACATGCTGCTGCCTTGCAGGCCTGTGCACCCCCTTTTACAGACATATTCTGCTCACACAAGAGAAGTGGACAGGCTATACTAATAATCCTATCCCCCAGCTAGCTAGTAAAGTTGATGGGTCTAGCTTTTGCATTCCTGTTCCAGTGTGGTGGTGATCCATATCTCTTCTGAGTGTACAAACCACCTCTGTCGGGAGAATCCACCTGGTGGCATTATAGAAAGTTATCACCACTTAAGGTATGAGTAGCCAAGGAGTTTAGATTGATGGCATGTAGCTGGTAAGCCTGAAGCCAGTGGCATTTAGGATGAAAAAAAAAATTAAAAGAAAGAAAAAAAATACAGTTTGCGTGCCATGAGTCATAGGATCATGACTTGACTAGAAAGAATCCTCAATTCTGTGGAGGTAAAAACACAGACATATGCAAACAGGGGTTATCGTCATGGGATGGGAGGCCTACACTTTTAGCACCCCTAACATAGATAAGAAGGTAGAGACACAGCCTAGAGAGAACAAAATGCATTTTTGCTGGTGATATCTTAGAGTGAAGTAGTCTTGTAGACAAAAAAATCCATGCAGGTAGTTTATATTCACCATTCCTGTGAACCACAATCAAATTAAATGATACTTGCTTTACAGATATTCTCAGTGAATGTTATAGATAATGGTATAGTTTATGGACTTGTGCACTTTTGTAATAGACACACACACAGTTTAATCATCTCTTTACACAATCTTTGTCATGTTTGTACTGGCAGCAGAGACTTCTAAATCTGAAAATGTAACAACATCACTTTGTGTTCCAATAAGCCCAAGTTTGATAGATTCATAGGTACTTAGTAAACTATTGATTTGTGGGGATCTTAAGAAGCCTGCCCTTACATTCCCATGATATTTTTTTAGTTCTTGTATTTTGCATACAAATAACCCATAGGCAGGCATAACAAAGAAATGTTTGAACATTTGCTTGTGGCCCCTGTCTATGAGGGGTATTGGTGCTAAACCAGGAGTGAATTTTGCCGTTTTTCATCCATTCATCCAAACTACTTTTGAAAAGAGTAAGAAAAGTGCTTTGTTTTGTGTGGAGCAGAATACAGTTCCACAGAAGTATTCTCTGTGATGCATACTTATCCACTAACATCTTCTATTTATGTTACAGAAAAGACTGAAATTCCTTGAGCAGGTGTCTATGCTACCATTGGACTCCAAATGTGTAACAGGTCTTACAAGACAGGGTCTGTTGAGGCTCTATACACAAGACAGAAGTCATCTCTTAGTAGCCTGTATGGTACTGAACAGAAGGGCATGGCATTTAGACAGTCTGTATAGTTTTTGTGATTTAGGCCCTTTAATTTGTTAGAGAGAAAAAGCATTATGGTCGCTCCAGCTGTAACAAGTGTTTGGACAGGTAAATATCAAATGCTGCATTACATTAAATTATCGGTCTAATGAAAGCCGAGTAGAGTGGAATGATTACATTCCTGGACCTGGACACCATACCTTTAGATATAAGCTGTACACTGAAAAAGGACTTCCTTATAATAGTGGCTATTTGGTGATCAAATGACAGTTCATTGTTAGCAAAAGTTCCTAAATCCCTAAGTATGAGATCAACTTCAAGAGTGAGTTGGCAATGTAATATTTACAAGGGAAGTTATGCTTACCAAAAGATATGATTATAAGTTTCTTGGCATTTAATTTTAGTTCATGATTTTAATACCAGCTATTGGTTTGGGAGAGAACCTATTGGAGACTTTTGGTGCCCCCTGGGGAGTTTACAGTTATTTGCAAACTTGGCCATCAATAAACCCTTAATATTTATTTTGACTTCCAAAGAGGAGTGACCTGAGGACTGACCGTTAGTGATTTTGTGTAGCAGTTTTCAGAAGACAGCGATTTGTTTCATTTCCAAGCAACAGACCAAAGACTGGCAAGGATTTTCTCTTAGTCATTAATATTTCTCCATGAAAGCAGCTCATCATTTGAGGCCATGCAATGTTCACAGGAATGCATCCTTAAGTGTTAATTGCTTTTCTCCTCCTTCCTTTCTTTTATCTTTGTAGAATGGTGTTTCCATCTGATTTAAGCAACCACAATATACTACACAGGACAATCATCTTTCTGCCCAGACAATCACATTCCCTGCCCTCCCCCTCTCCATATCCTCACCCATAGAGTCACTCTGCTGTCAGCCCAATACTTTTCTTTGGCCACTAAACTACATTGAAGAACAATATTACCTCGTGATCTGTCCTTATCAGCTTAAATCAAAAGTAGGTCATTGGCATGCCAGAGTGTTTTTATGCTGCTAGGGTTACCCATAATGCTGTGTATGCACTTTCAGAAAGCGTAACAATTATTTGTTCATTCATTTTCTGTTGGTATCACAGATTCATGCACACATATGCACCCACAAACAAATGCATACATACAGGCCACTTATAGGGTCATGAGTTCATCTATCAGCATGTCCATGGATGTGGGGGAAACTCAAGACTCCATCAGAAAGCCAAGCAGACACAGGGAGAACATGTAGAGGTCAAAAACAAGGTGTCAAAGGAAAAAAACTTCAAAGACCAATACACGTAAGGTTCAGTTAAGGCACTTTAATTTACTTGCAGCAAGGAGACAAAAACATGCAAATACAAGGATTTGTCTAACTACTAACAGGAAGTATGTTCATTCTTATACTATTTTACAAAACATGGCCTTCTAAGCTGACATAATCAAACACAACTTTTAGCATTGTTCTACAGCAGATGTTACTTCAGATTTTCTGCTGACATGACTAGATTTGTGAGAAACTTTTCAGAAAAACAGCCTGGCCTTAGTGACCATTAATCCATTTACAAGCGTCTATTGTACACTGTTACTTTTCAAGGTACTTTTCTAATACAGATACAAGCAAATGCTGATTGCAGTTCATATTTTCAAGCAGGCTTTGTACTAATTATCTGTAACTTCTACAGCTGTGTATTTTCTCATGGCACAGCGGAACTTCTTGTCTAAGTTTCATACAAGTAGTATTGTTCTATTCATTATTTTCCTAACGCAAGCAGAAATCACCTGCTTCTCAGTAAATTTCCAAGGCACAAGCAAGATTTTAGCTAACAGTACAGGGTCAGAAAGCAACTGCAGTTTGTACAGATTTATGCAGTATGAAATAGAATAAATGTGTTAACTCTTTTCAAGCTTCTAAATGCACTAAGCATATTGCTAATACACACATTAATACATATTTTTCTAACATTTCCCTCCATTAATACTTTTATTCTACTTTCAAAATAAGCCTAGACAGTTTGTTTTCTTCTCCTAACCTCTTACACTCAGGACTTGCAGTTAAGAGAGTCATTCAGTTTAAACTTATGAAAACATTTTAGTCTTTTAACAGTTCTTCAAACTCAGTACTTTGATATAAGGTCTTTTCATGCAGGGGATACCACAACAAACACATACTCCCAGTAGGAGCATACCTACACAAATGGCAATCAGGATGCTCATTAGGATGGTACCCCACCCCCAAACCATTTCTGGAAAAAGTCCGTCAGTGGGTTTGGGCCTGGTTTGGTCATGGCCAACACTTGCTGGATTACCTCAAGATGATTGTCTATCTCGTGTTTATGGTCAGGAATATACGAACAGCATTCTTCTTGGATTAAAGCGCACGTATCACCTCTCGCCGCTAGGGTGAAGTCGAGAGCCATGCGGTTTTGGAGCACTACAGTTCTCATAGCATTCAGTTCATCAGTCACCAATTCGAGAGCAGAAAAAGTTGCATTGCTCATTATTTTGAGAAGTTTTGACAGTTTTCTCAGCTCCCAGATCGATTTCACTGCTCCATATGCTGGTAATATGCCTGCCCACAATATAACGCTATCACTCAAGTCCATGTGTGTCAGTCCTTTGCCTAGAGAGTGATGGTCTTTCTAACGTGCATCGATTTGTCCCACTGGATTTACAGGTTTCTTGACGACTTCTTGGACATTTTGAATTTTCCCATGAGGCAAAACTGCAGTGTGTCGTATGGCTGGAACCAGGTAACCCAAAAAACAACTGCCAGACCAATTCTCAGGTAACCATTTGTATGCTTTTCTGCCACACACAAAATAATAATCCTCTACTTTAGTAGTAACCTTGCTATGAATGTACACTCGCCCTGCATGAAACATTTTTCTGTCAATTATAGACAGCTGTTTATAAAGAACAGAATTATGTTTTACTTCATCAAGGGTTTTGTGCATCAATCCAAGAAATGAATCATAGTTTGTATTACAATAAAGATCTACTTTGTTACCTTTAGTGTAACATCTATAAGGAACAGTCACATTGCAAGTGCTCCAACCCACCTGAACAGTATCACTTTTATAAAAACACACAGCTCCCTTCTGTGGAACAGACAAGTGCAATGCTATTTTATCTTGTGCTGTAATGGTTGAGGTATCATAAATCAAGTTCTCCCAGGTCTCATTGACCCCTAGGGGGACTGTAGTTGTTAATAACCCCCCTGTATGCTGTTGGCAAAGCTGTGCAAATCCAGCAATTCGAAACATTGAAAGTCTCAGCATACACATATTTAATTGCCTGGTAAGTGTTAAAGTTTGGATGCCAGTTTATGAGTAATGCTTCACGTTTATTCAGTTCAGTCTGTGTGGCTGGGAAAAGAAAAGGCCACAACAAAAAGATTATTGTCACTAATACAGTCAACAGGATGATTATGCAATACTTCTGAGGAAAGGGTTGTTCTGCATTCCTGTTTCTTCTGGACTCTATCATTTTTGCTCTTGGCATGTAACAAGATTTTTGTCCAGTTCAAAGTTTTTGACTAATTTACAGTGTGTCAGGTGGATCCAAGAGGCACGTTCTGCAATTTTGACTGCAGCGGGTGTTGACAAAAGCACTTGATATGGACCTTCCCACTTCGGAGACGCACAGTTTTTCCTCTTAACTATCTTAGGTTCATAGGTTCATAGGTTGGTACTAGGCTATCAGCCTTAGGGCCTATACAAGCCTAGCCATAACAATTCCCTGGCTATTTCTTCCTACACTATTTACTTCCCTGGACCCCTGTCTAGCAGGGCAACTGACATGATCCCCGGGGTGAATTTCCTTTCTCCCATCCAATCGTCAAGGTTCCTTTTGAAGAGGGCCAAAGAGGCACTCTGCTTGACTTCAGCCAGATCCACTCTCCAGGGGGCACTGCCACTTCTGATGGTCTGTGTTCTTTATCTGAAACAGAGTTTAACTGCAACAAATGTTTAGAATTTAACAAATTACGCATATACTCTGCTAATGTACTGTCAGCTTCCTGGTCTGCGGGCATGAGAGATTTCCACTGAGGTATATAGTAAACCCTTCCAAAGAGCTTTTCAAAAGGAGTCAATCCTTTTGCATTCGGAACAGTTCTCATGCTCAACAGTGCCAGGGGCAGACAATACACCCAGTTTCTCTGTGTTTCTATCATTAATTTTCTTAGCTTACTCTTTAAAATCCCATTATGCCTCTCTACTAGCCCTGCTGATTGCGGGTGATACGCACAATGATTCTTTAAAGAAATGCAAAAATGTTTACTTAACTGCTGTATGGTCTGATTCACGAAGTGTGTGCCATTGTCACTGTAGATCCTTTCCGGAATGCCGAATCTAGGGATGATTTCTTTAACAAGAACTTTGGCTACAGTTGTAGCATCTGGATTTTTAGTCGGAAAGGCTTCCACCCATCTGGAAAACATATCTACAATGACAAGACAATGCTTCTTATTTTCACATTTATTCAACTCTATGAAATCCATACAAATAGTATGAAATGGATACGGTGGTGTGGGGAAACTCCCTTGCTTGGGCTTTAACGCCCCTTGTGCATGATGTTTATTACAGATGTGGCATAACGAACAAAATTTTTTTGAGTAGTTTGTAAATCCGAACGTCGTGAACACTTGGTTCACCAGCTGTACCATCCCCCCTGTTGAGACATGGCACTGCCCATGGCTCAACAAAGCTGTATATCTAAACAAATTAGATGGCAATATCGGTTTTCCTGCTTTAGAGATGTACAGCCCCTTTTTGAGAATTGCTCCTCGTTTTACCCATCTTTGTTTTTCAGTTTGCGTAGTAAGTGTTTGCATTGTCTTCAACATTTCTAAGTCTAAAATCTCAAAGGGTTGTAGTTCCTCATTCAAAAGAAATACTTCTGAAGCTGCCTCCTTTGCAGCTGTATCAGCTCTCGCATTACCTTTTGAAATCCTGTCCTGTTGCTTGGTATGAGCTGTGCATTTACAAATGGCTACTTTCTGAGGTAACTGAATAGATTCTAAAAGATCTAAAATAAACTGTGCATGATTGATTGGTTTGCCAGTAGATGTTATCATTCCTCGATTTTTCCACTGTTGTGCAAAAACATGTACAGTAGAAAAAGCATACTAGCTGTCAGTAAAAATGTTTACACATTTACCCTTTGCTAAAGTACATGCCCGTGTCAAGGCAATCAATTCTGCTGCCTGTGCAGATAAACTGTGTGGTAAAGATTTCGCTTCTATAATGTCTGTGTCAGAAACTACTGCATATCCTACTAGGTTCTGTCCTGCAGGACCCCTTTTGCGTGAGCCGTCCATGTAGTATGTCACCTCGGCATCATCCAAGAGAACATCCGTAAGATCTTTTCTAGGCAGTGTCTTTTGCTCAATCACCTGCAGGCAGCTGTGTGGTGTGCCATCTGCAGGGGTTGGGAGCAAGGTAGAAGGATTCAAAGTCATACATCGTTCAATTGTCATATGAGGTTGGCTCAACAATATAGTCATACAGGAAAGATGCCTAGCAGGGGAAAGATATGCTACCTTCTCTTGCAGTAAAATAATCGCAACTGCATGAGGCACTCTTAATGTGAGAGGGTGGAACAACACTACTGAGGCTGAAGCCTGTACTGCCATTGCAGCTGCAACAACTGCTTGTACACAGTGAGGTAAAGCCCGTGCCACTGGGTCCAGTTGTCATGAATAATAAGCAATAGGGCGTTGCTTGTCCCCATGCTGCTGTGTTAACACTGATGTCATATAACCTTGCTTACAATCTACAGCTTGGAAAAAACGTTTATGATAGTTTGGTAATCCCAAAACTAATGAGGACGCTATTAACCATTTCAGTTTGCAGAAAGCAGATTCTGCTTCTGGTGTCCATTGTATCAAATCCTGTGCTGCCATAGGCTTTTTATAAATCAGGTTAGTCAACGGTGCAGATTCCAAGGCATAGTTTGGAATCCAACTCCGACAAAAATTAGTCGTACCCAGGAAGGACATAATTTCCTTATTGGTAGTGGGTTTTGGTGCTTGTAAAATTGCTATTTTTCTGTCCTCATCTAATGTCCTACCTTCCTTGGATATTACATATCCTAGGTATTTAACTTTTTTCCAAAGCTGCAGTTTATCTTTGTTTACTTTATGTCCTTCAGTGGCTAAAAATTGTAATAGCGCTATGGCGTCCTCTTTACAATCTTGCTGGGTGGGGGACGCCAGCAGGATATCGTCAACATAAAGCAAAATCTGACTACCTCTTGGTGGGGTAAATCCCGCCAAGTTGCTTGCCATTTCTTGTGAGAATATTGTTGGACTTTCACAATACCCCTGTGGTAGTCACGTATATGTATACCTTTTCCCCTGAAATGTGAATGCAAACCAATGCTGGCTGTCAGGGTGTATCGGTATCGAAAAGAATGCATTGCTGATATCTACCACAGAATAATATTTCTGTTGAGGTTTTAAATCATTCAACAGGGTGTGTGGGTCTGGCACCGTAGGTGCCCTTGGTATTACTGCGTCATTTACAGCTTGTAAATCTTGGACCATACGCCACTCTCCATTCGCTTTCTTAACAGGAAATAAGGGTGTGTTACATGGTGAATCAGGAGATTCCACCAGCACCCCTTCCTTAAGTAAAGCTGCTATAATAGGTTTGATTCCTACCTCTGCATCTTTTCTTAAGGGATACTATCTCTTTTGTGGTCTATATGCTGACTTTGGCATAATAGTAACTGGTCCTGCTGTACGAATAAGTCCTACATCTGATTTTCCTGTTGACCAGAGATTTTCTGGTATATTCTGTAAGGCATTTTCTTCCTCCTTCAATAGGAGTGCCAATCAGCTGTCCTTGCTAGACTGCAAGTGTACAACTGGGTGGGTCTGAGTTATCCAATTCAGTTTCTGCACTTGTATTCCCTGTTCTGACAGTTCTCTGTCTGTTTTTCCCAATCTCGTGACTTTTTCTCCTAAGTCTACCCATTTTACATTCTTGTCCTTAGTTAAGCTAACATGTGGTAATTGATTAGATTTATAGAGTGCAAAGAACTCCTGGGGCAATGAACAGCTGACTACACTGTTCCCTTCTGTGTCCCAGTACAGATTACGTAATACCAATCTGTTTGCACGATTTCTAAACAATTCTTGCTCATATTCCTTATCAGGTCCTGGTGTATTACAATAATACAGAGTACAGTGCAACAAATGCAGTTTATCAATGTCAAAGGAGGGGAACTTGCTGATGGCTACGTTCATCAACTCCTCGGTCACCACCCTGGACCAGTCGTAACCAAGTTCTGGCTGTACCAATAAAACATTTCACCCTCCGATTGCACTGCAAAGGTATCAATTTGTCGCTGTGCTTCCATACCCTGCATAGTCGGACCTATTGCTATACCAAATAGCTGCATAAGGTCTCTGTCCAAGAGGTTTACTGGGCATTTTGCAGAAACAGCAATTTTGCTTTTCTGGGTCAATCCTGAAACAGGATCAGTTATCACAATATTATGGGAGAGGGACTCCCGATACAGCTGTCCATTAGCTGCTTTCACTAATATGTAATCAGGTGACTCTGAATTCTCTGGCAGTTTGGAGGGATGTACCAGGGTCCGTGATGTCCCTGAGTCACACAAGAATCTGACTTGCCTCCCTTCTACCAGGAGTGTAACTTCTGGTTTTGTGTCTGCTAAATAGAGCTCTAAGCTCAATAAAGCCAAATCCAATATTTCATTTTCTTCACTATCTGTGACTTCTTGCACTTCCTCTATTTCTTCTGTCACATCCTCTACTCCCTCTATCGCATACTCATTTGTCCTTTCTCTGCTATCCCCTTCTAGTGATTCCTGACTGTCATATAGTCAGTCCTCACCCTCCTTATCCTCCGTAGTTGCCTTCTTGTTTTTCTTGCAATCCCTTGCCAAGTGTCCTTTCTTACCGCATTTAAAACATTCACCCCTTTTCTTTCGCCCTTCAAAGTCCTCTGATCGTTGATCAGATTGTTTGTTTCCCTGGGCATTTTTCTTGCCCTTTTCCCCAGACTGTACTACATAAACTTCTGCTCCATCTTCTACAGAAAATACTTGGGCTTTCTTTTTCTTTTTGCTATTAAAATGCCTTTCGGCATGCCTAGCATATTCAAGCAATGACTGTAACCTGCTTGTACGATGATCTACCATGTGTTTTGTAATAAAGCTGCTTATAGGTGCAATACTGCCTTTCAAAAATGCATTCTTTAACTGCTGCTCATATGGGGAATCATGTGTCTGATCTTCAGGAACCTGCATTCCACAATGGTTATTAAAACATTCTAATAGTCTGGCATAATATCAGTCAACAGCTTCACCTTCCTGTTGGATGCATTGATTAATGCAAGTCCAGTCTGCCCTAGGCTTCCATTTCTCAGAGATGCAGTCTGTAAGACCTTTCACTCTGTTGTCTAATTCTGCACTGCTATGTGGGAGGGGCCTGAGCGCAATATCACAGGGATTCCAGTCGCCACTAATCATGTGCCAATCTGGTTCCACAATTTGTCTGACTACTTTTTCTACCTCTTCTCCATTTAAATTATAACTCAGCCTCATTCCTTGCAAATCTTCTAAGAACTTTCTAAAATTAACTTTTGGATGGGGAATTCCCTCAGTGGCTTTCCGGATGTCTTCCGGAGTCCAGGGTCTATACACTAGAATAGTTGGGTCCTGTCCTTCTTGCCCTGCCTGAGGATTAGGCACTTCTATAAGTGGGCATATTTCTTCTTCACTCATATATCGTGAATTTCTACCCATTTGGTATAACTCAATGTCCCCTTTTGAGTTTCCTGCCCGTGTTCGAGACCTGGTCTCGACGGGATCTCTAACAAACGGTTTCACTTTTGTAATGTCCCCACTTGCAATGACAGCAGGATATCGCAGGGGTGGACTCATTTGTTCACTTGCTTCATATTTTGGTAAGGGAGGCAGAGGGGCTGATGCTATTACTAAGTTATTGTCCTCTTCGGTTTACTTCCTCAATCCACCTGTGTGCATGAGGAATTCCTAATTGACGTTGCTTTTTTACCCGACCTCTAGAATCGGTGTTAAGCTGTTTGACAAGTTTGACAAGTGAGGATTTCCCTAGTTTACCATCAAATTCATACTTATTAACCCATTTTGAGTAGTATTTAATATTATGAGCACGCTCTGACTGCATGCATTTCACGTCTTCAGTTAATGGTGGATTTTGGGACCTTTTTGTACAATTATTACCCATTTTGTTCTACCCTTTTAATCGTTATGTAACTCCTTATTTTTAACGTGGTACTACGGATATTTTTATAGTCTCTTCAGAATGACTGCCTACCTGCTCTGTTTCCCTGATCTATGACAAGACAGTAATCTTTCTGTCCCTGACTTATAAATAAAGTCTTAACAGAACAAATACAAATCTAGTCCCTGATCTAAAACAGAAAAAGAAGGTAGATTCACCTTACCTGAGCCTTCGTGATTGATCACCTGGTTCGAGTAAACCCGTCCTTCAGTTGCAGATCAGAAAGTGGCTGGCCTCTTTTGTACGACAATTCAGTCGGAGGACTTTTCAAGTAAGAAGAACCGATGTGGTTTCTTCCCTGTACGGTTTCAAGCCACTTGGCCTGTCTGATCCGAGGCGAAGTGAAGGTTTCCGGTCCAAAGGACCAATCTGTCAAAGGAAAAAACTTCAAAGACCAATACACGTAAGGTTCAGTTAAGGCACTTTAATTTACTTGCAGCAAGGAGACAAAAACATGCAAATACAAGGATTTGTCTAACTACTAACAGGAAGTATGTTCATTCTTATACTATTTTAGAAGACATGGCCTTCTAAGCTGACTTAATCAAACACAACTTTTAGCATTGTTCTACAGCAGATGTTACTTCAGATTTTCTGCTGACATGACTAGATTTGTGATAAACTTTTCAGAAAAACAACCTGGCCTTAGTGACCATTAATCCGTTTACAAGCGTATATTGTACACTGTTACTTTTCAAGGTACTTTTCTAATACAGATACAAGCAAATGCTGATTGCAGTTCATATTTTCAAGCAAGCTTTGTACTAATTATCTATAACTTCTACAGATGTGTATTTTCTCATGGCACAGCGGAACTTCTTGTCTAAGTTTCATACAAGCAGTATTGTTCTATTAATTATTTTCCTAACACAAGCAGAAATCACCTGCTTCTCAGTAAATTTCCAAGGCACAAGCAAGATTTTAGGTAACAGTACAAGGTCAGAAAGCAACAGCAGTTTGTACAGATTTATGCAGTATGAAATAGAATAAATGTGTTAACTCTTTTCAAGCTTCTAAATGCACTAAGCATATTGCTAATACACACATTAATACATATTTTTCTAACACAAGGTAAACAGGACAGGAACTGAACCAGAGAAACAAGTATTTGAGGCAGTAATTCTGAGTGGTGTAGCATTGCTTCTCATGTTTTTTTAGCTGTAGTGCTGGTGGAGATGAACATTCTTCCCCATATTATGAAAGTTGTCCCAGTAAACATCTGAAAGCTGGCATCGCAGTCACATTCACTAAAATGAATCATTTGCTAAAATATAACTAATCACAGTGGGAACTTCATTTGTAGATCTTGAGTTTTTATAACATTTTTTGCCTTTACTCATGAATAATCTATCAGTATGTAATCAGCATTAAGCATTTAGATTTTACACAGACAGTTATGAATGAATACCATACAATCAGCTGAAGTAAATTAGCATTATAGCAACAACAAACTAAGCTTTAGTTTGCTTAAGTGTTTGAGGGTTGAAAGACAATTTTAGCCTAGCTACCTGAAGAGAAATAAAACAGAAGCTGAAATCCTCAGCTGGATATTAATCACATGCTTAGTATTTCATACTTAGCTGTTGCACTTGACTATATCTTGTTAAAGTGACCATGAGTTTGGTTAGGTTTACATTATAGAGGGAATAATGAAGTGATGGACATCATTTGGTCAGCAGAAGCAGGTGTGAACTAATAAAACATGTACCACTGGTTAGAAAATAGACAGTGATAGACAGTGACCTTAGGGAAGCTTTAAATGAAATTTCTCTCAAGACCAGCATTTCACTATACAGAAGTGAAAACACCTCAGAAATAATAAAAAGAAAATACATTTTGCATGTGTTACAAAAGCACAGAGTGCCAATAAAGTAACTACTTTGTTGCAAGAAATTTCTAGAACTATAACTAGCAATGCTAAATTCATTTGTATATATATGCTCATAAATATCTCTTTATTACAGTATTCCATCCACTTTAACCTTTTCCACATCTGTCCCATAATATACACACAAAGAAGCATGTGTCTCACTTGTGTGTAACAGATTTCATTTTATACTTGCATTTAACACTGATAGGCAATCTCATTGAATGGCAATAGCCTGAATCTTATGAGTTATACATTACATTTCTTCCTCCAGGAATACAATGAAATGCCATTTTACTGAACTGTTCACAATTAATTAGCCTTCAGTTCAATAGTCATCAGCCAGGGCATTATTCTATCTAGCCTAAAGTAGCCATTTAATGAACTGAGAAGAAAAGCCATCATGTTTCTTTGCCACTCTAGTAATACTCACCCTAAATTAATTTTTTACTCTTCGCAGACCTCCAGGCTCTTCATAAATCAGTTCTAGCAAATTGATTGACTGTTTGGCTGTTAAAGGGAACAGTGGTACAGAAACACTGTCATTAGACCTCTTCTATTGGTCATCACGTATATTTTATTTAGCTAAATGATCTATTTTCTATCATGTCAGAAACAGAAGCATTTAATCATGAGTAGTACTGTAGGAAACAAAAAATAAAGACAGATGTGTGAGCCAACAAAATCTGCAGGAAATAATTAGATTAAATGAATAATACATTTGCAGCTCACAAATGCACTTTTTTGTATCAGTCAATGTAAGTGTAATAAAATGTCATAATTTACCAAACACACTTGTTCTTATCTTGACTTTTCCGCTGATCTTATGAATAATACAAAATCATTATTGCCTAGGCATTAATGTAAGTCTTCAAGAACTTCTACTATTTAACTATATTTATATTGCTACATACTTAACCACTTGGTAAAAAAAGTAAACATATTTGCTTAAGCCTGCCTAATTTGCAAATTAAATGCAGTGACCCTGAAATGCCATGGCCATTTTTCAATTATGACCTGTTGTATAATTGAAAAGAAAATGTAGGCAATGTGCTAAAATACAGCATGCAAAACAATGCAAAAGGGTTTTATAGGAGTGATTATAAGTAAAGTATAAAAGTAATAAAGGAAAGGTCAATGCAAGATCAGCAAACAGACTATCACAGTCAGTAATGACATGACAATAAGGATGAGCCAAGTGTGCAGTATGGAAGAATGGCCTGGCAATCTACTTCCGTTCCAAGCTTGTCTAGTAAACTGTGTAGATGATGGTGGTTGTCAGATGTGACTCAACAGCATTGGATGGCTGCATGAAGTATTCCAGCAGAATTTATAATAATGTTGATAGATAATAACTATGATTGTGTAGTAACAAAACAGTCACAGCAAGAACTCAGGTTAACCGAAAATTAATTTAAGGCTGCTATACTTCTAATAGCTTTTGGAAGTATGTTCCAAATCATGGGACTCCAACCTGTGTAGACCTTGATGGAGCATTCTAACTAAGCACAATGCCTGTACTAGTGTGAAGGGTTTCTGTCTGAGGCAGTGTGATTCTGTGTATCTAGTTTCTTTAAAAAAGTCCTAATATGGTATGGTATTTCAGGTGTAATATCTTGTAAATGAGGAAGAGTGATTGTATCATAGTGCTTTTTTCAATAGCTAGCATGTTTGACTTGAGTAGTGTAATGCTGTAATGTTTCAGTGTTAGGGTCTTCACTAAGAACATACAAAATCTTGTTAATTGCTATTCAAAGCCTGTCTCAGTTGTCAGTTGATGCTACTATGATCATAGGCAGTCCACTAGAAATGTATGTATTTATTTATTCTATTTACTTAGTGTTTTGTTGCCTGGGTTACTTACTACATCTGTGGCTTGTTTTCAGCATAGGCATAATGTATACACATAAGGGGAAATGTGGCCAGAGCACCCAAAAAATTCCACTGCTCCTGCTGGGAAACCTGTGAAAGGTGTTATAGAGTCAGGTGATGGTGAGGCTGCCAGAAGCAAGTAGATTATGTTGGTGTCTGTGTACGTTGTGACTTTTTTTTTTTTTAACATGGCAGTTTATCTACACAACAAATATTAGCGTTGGATGTGTCTCTTACTAATTCTGAAAGCAGTGAGTGAGCATGTGTAGGCTGATATTGTACAGAGAACTGAGAAGAGTGCAGGGAATGCATTTGTTCCAGACATTTTGGAAGATTTTGATTTACCCTTACTGCTCATCTCTTTTTAGAGATAGCCCCAGACAAAGGAGAACATTGGCCCCGTATAATGCTAGAACAAGGAAAATGAGATTATTAGCCAAGGATGATGATGCTGCAGAGGAATTTGAGCAAATCTAGGGTATTTCAGTGTTTCCTGGCAGTGAGAGAATGCCCTGCAGCAGTAGCAGCATGTAACAACATTTGCAGTGGCTGTTAAAACAAATTCTGGGCTTCAAGTAATGTAAATCAGATTTCCCTTGCTGTTCTGCAAAACTGGAGGTTTTCTTAATGCTTCTGTTTACTGCAAGGGTCCCCATGAAGTATTATGGAGTTTGAAATAATATTGTGTCACCTTTGGGAATACAAATATTGTAGGTAAGGGGTAGTGTAGTTTTTTTCTAGTAAAACTACCCGTGATCTGTACTTTGTCAAAATGAATTTGGTAAAATGGTAACTGATTAGGATATATGGACTTAACAATGGAAGACAATAAATTTGATAAGGGAGTGTTACATTTAAGGCACATGTTGCAGAATAGAGGCTATGAAAATGACCTTTTAGTACAAATATTTGCATAAGTGGTTGGAATAGACCACCTGGGTTTTAACCAAAGTTTAAAGCATTCATACCCACATGTAATTTTGTTAATAAAGAGGAACAGAATTTTGCAAAAACAAAGTTGTTCACTTAAAGTGTTGACAAAGATAATATAAAAAAATGCCATTGACAATTTCAGGGAAGTGCTGTACTGTGGAAACAGGTGCAGCTGCCAATGTCTGTAACACACAAAATCCCGGACTGGAGTACAAGTAGCTCTGGCCTGGAGTCACATTGTAAGTACTGACAGTCCCACTGGGCATGCTCCTACACTTAACTAACTTGAATGCAATTTTTTTGCCTCTTCATCACAAAGACCTGCTATGAGGAAATATGTCTGCGCATACAGACAACTATGTATACCTATCAGTCTGTCCCTATCCCCCTCTCACATGGTTAGTGTATCTATCAGTATGTACTTCAAATACATAGCTATATATATATCACAATGATGCATAGACTCTCCACATATATCTACATAACCCATATACATAACATACACACACAGCAACATTTATAGAGAAGTCCTTGTTATGCACATTTATATATATATATATATATATATAGTTTACCTTCATATTTTCTTTCATAACGGACAATATCGATTGCACATTTGGGTGAACCAAATGTGCGAAATTCAAACTTCGACATCCTCAAAAGTTTGAAAGTCAGCAAATCGAATAACTGGTTCGCTGACTTTCAAACTAAAATGTCGAAGACACATCGTAATGTAGGGGGGAAAGCCCCCTTGCACCCCAAACCCCCCTACTTTAATATACCAACTCTGAGATTGCACTACAGTGGGGAATGTCGATTCTGCAATGAGAGAATGCCAATGTACATTTGCCCATTGCACATTCGGACAATTTTTTGTCAAGGTTTTGCAACTTTGCAAACCTCCTTTCGCACAAAGTGGAGTCGCACAAGTGCATAACGCACTTATATATATATATATATATATATATATATATATATATATATATATATATATGGTTTACCATCATGATATTGAATGACAAAATGTCTGACTATCATTTGGTCGAAAAATTAGATCCCAACCCAAAACACTGAATTGTCAAAATTTCTACAATCATTACATTGAAAAAGCAATGCGATCAGCTCTACTATTTTGCCCCCACACCCCCTCACTTAAATATATCAACTCCGAGATTGCACTACAGTGCAGAAATGGGCAAATTTGATAATTTTGACATTGTGAGTGTAGACTAATTTAATTTTAACATTTTGATCATTCAATATAGTGTGTTCAACCAATTCAGTTTCAACCATTTGTCATTCAAACATTTTGATGGTAAACCTATATATATATATATATATATATATATATATATATATATATATATATATATATATATATATATATATATATATATATATATATATATATATATATATATATATATATATATATACATATACATATATATATATATATATATATATATATATATATATATATGTGTGTGTGTGTGTGTGTGTGTGTGTGTGTGTGTGTGTGTGTGTGTGTGTGTGTGTGTGTGTGTGTGTGTGTGTGTGAACATATGAATTTCCCACCCCACTTTGGAATGCTGAGGTTATCTGCACACACGCATCAAAACAGTTGCCCAAAAGAACCAGACCAAGGCGGCAACAGTACATAATCCACTCACCCACAGACCCCTGTGTCTGCAGAATGTCACCATGTAAACAAACACAGGTGAGCAGGTGGTGTAATGTACAATGCTTTCAATGCATGCCTTGAACAGGCCAAATTGCCCCTGGCCACATATTTGCCTATCTAACTGCAACCAGCCACATATGGTCATACTGGCAACTGTACACACATAGCAGGGATATTAAAAGGTATCCCACTCCTAGGACACTAGATACAATAACAATACCAAGCAATATCACTCTGCAGGCCACACATGCTGTCCAACACAAGGTTACTTTGCGCACTCCACAAGTACAGTGCTTGCAATCACATCTACAGCAGATGTAACCTGTGGCAAATATGATAAGTACTGCAAGCTGTAGTATGTAACAGTAGGTAGGTAGGGGCTCTAATCTCACATAAGCCAATTCTGTGTGTGTGTGTGTGTGTGTGTGTGTGTGTGTGTGTGTGTGTGTGTGTGTGTGTGTGTGTGTGTGTGTGTGTGTGTGTGTGTGTGTGTGTGTGTGTGTGTGTGTGTGTAACTATAGTTCTTTGCACCATTACAGACATACCCTTATGGGCTATCCCTTTGCAATGATTATGCACTTTTTGGCCCTGTAACTAACTGCTAGCCTCTAAATTGCCCTCATCTACCAGGCCTGGTGATGTCATCCTCCTTAAGAGGGCTGTCTGACAATCTAACACCAGATAAACTCCATGGTGCATGAGATAAATACTCCGAGCTATAATGTGTAACAGTAGATAGGTAATGGTTTTAATTTCACATCAACCAACTCTGTGTGTGTGTGCTTGTAAGTGTATCCCCTTGCAGTACTGCAGACATGCCCTTATGAGCTATCTCTGTGCAATGGTTATGCACTTTTTAGCCCTGTGACTAGCTGCTAGCATCTAAATTGCCCTCCTCTACAAGGTCTGCTGATTTCATCCACATTAAGAGCACTGGCTGAATGTCTAACATCAGGTAAATTCTGTGGTGCATGTGATAAGCACTGTGAGCTGTAGTGTGTAGCAGTAGATAAGAAGGATTCTAATCTGACATCAGTTAACTCTGTGTGTAAATATGTCCCCTTGCAGCACTAAAGACATGCCCTCACAAGCTATCCCCAGGAAATGGTTATGCACTTTTTGTCCCTGTAACTAGCTGCTGGCCTCTAAATTGTCATCCTCTACAAGGCCTGCTGATGTCATCCACCTTAGGAGCATTGGCTGACAGTCCTCTAACATCTGATAAACTCTTTGGCACATGCAATAAGTACTGTGAGCTATAGTGGGTAATAGTAGAGAGGCAGAGGTTCTAATCTCACAGCAGCTAACTTGGAGTGTGTGTATATCTGTACTGTGTGCACATTGGTAGGGTTTTGCATTATTTTACTGGTTGTGGTTGATGTGGCCTCCAAAATGAATGACCACAACATGGCTTGCTGATATCAACAAGCATTATGTATCCTACATGGATAGCTCTAGCAGATGTGAGGCATGGTCTGTGCATCTGGTATTGTCCTCTAAAGTGTGTACCACTACATAGGTAAGTGTTCCTTTGTACATGCAGCCAACATGCACTATGTATGTGCTGTGGCGTGTGCTGTGGTGTGTCCTGTATGCAGTGAGTGCAAGTGCTGGTAGCCTGAATGTGGCCATGTGTGCATGTCAGGCTGTGACAGCATTGTACATCATCTGAACACACCACTACAACTACTATACGATAAAACCACAAGCAGCCAGTATCCAAAAATGCTTTATTGTGCTCATTAAATCCTTTCTTTAACTCAATGACAACAGCAAATTCCATTCATTTTTAGTTAAGTTGTAAAATACATTCTTTTTATGTTTATTAAAATATACCACTTCCCTTTCCACAATAAAATTTATCATAGTGCTAAAATGGTGTACCCCTTCATGATAAAATGGTGGAATAAATACATTCTTTCTATTTGACTCGTATATAAAAGACAATAAGCATTTACACTATCATCAGAACAACATGAATAAAAACTTTCCTTCACAGAAACATCAGTATCAACATCATCCCTAACATCATGATTACTAATACAAACTTGACCCTTAAAATAATTTAACCAGCCTATATATATCACATTTCAACTCGTAAGTACATGGTAACACTGTTGGAATGAATTTGAGACCACAATTTAAAACTGACAACTCAAAATCATTAAAATTATGTCCAGATAGATTTACTATATATGAGCATCCAATATTATTAGGCAGTTGTTCACCATTTACCTCTTTTGTAATGTTGGTAAGGTTGATATTCTGCCTGTTTCACAGTCGTGAATTCTTGTTGGCGTTTCTGCCTTTTGACTGTCTCTTGCTCACGAAAGGGACTTCCCTGAAAGGTCCGATGAAATTGTTCTCCCTGTTGTGCTTTAGGGAGCATTGGAAAATCATTCTTTCTTCCATTTTTATCCTCAGTGGATGAATATAATTCCTCTGATGTTTCCACTGAAATATTGAGATGTTGCCGGCCATTACTTCCTCCTTCTTCAAACCTCACATGGTGATGCAAGTTCTTCCAATTGGTTCATGTCACAAAGGCCCTACCATTATCATAGTCTCTGATATCTCAAATAAGCTTACCCTTCATTCTTTCCCCAATTTCTCCCTCATAAGTCTTAAGTTTAACATTTATATCCAAAAGGAACTTGTCCAAGTATTCCACACCTGGACCTGATGCCAAAGGTGTAAAAACTGTGAGCTGTAGTGTGTTTATTTTCTTTTTAGCTGTAGTGTGTAGCAGTAGATAAGAAGGATTCTAATCTCACATCAGTTAACTCTGTGTGTGTAAATATGTCCCCTTGCAGTACTACAGACATGCCCTCATAGGCTATCCCTGTGCAATGGTTATGCACTTTTTGTCCCTGTAACTACCTGCTGGCCTCCAAATTGTTATCCTCTACAAGGCCTGCTGATGTCATCCACCTTAAGATCACTGGCTGACAGTCATCTATCATTTGATAAACTCTGTGGTGCGTGCGATAAGTACTGTGAGCTATAGTGTGTAACAGTAGAGAGGCAGAGGTTCTAATCTCACAGCAGCCAACTTGGGGTGTGTGTGTATCTGTTAGGGTTTTGCATTTTTTTACTAGTTGAAGTTGATGTGGTCTCCCAAATGAATAACCACATGACCAGCTGATATCAAAAAGCATTATGTATCCTACACGAATAATACTAGCAGACGTGAGGCATGGTGTGTGCATCTGGTATTGTCCTCTATAGTGTGTACCACTACATAGGTAAGTGTTCCTCTGTACATGCAGCTAACATGCACTATGTGTGTGCTGTGGTGTGTCCTGTATGCAGTGAGTGGAAGTGCTGCTAGCCTGAATGTGGCCATGTGTGGATGTCAGGCTGTGACAGCATTGTAAATCATGTCACAGAGCAATAGGAGATGTGCACATCAGTAGTATGATGGCCATACAGCCATCACAATTGGAGACATTGCTACCCCTCATCACAGGAACAGCACAAATTGCCGAAGTCCACGAGAGATGCAGCCACACCCCCCAGTGTTGAGATGACATTCGCCCAGACACTCATAGAGATGGCATGTGCGGAGGTGCACTGAGGTGGTCTCTGTACCATACTAGTAAGGAGGGTTTCTGTCAAGGGTGCATTACATCTGCTACACAAATGTCTCCAACAAGCATGCACTACTGATGTCACATAGTGGGTTAATGTTCTTAGAGTGGCTAATCCATCTACTATGCTTCCTAGAGATAGGCAGCATATGCAATCAAGCAGGGTCACACCTTGTCCTGTATGCATGGCACAGATCACCTATGAGTACTCTGAATGGGACAGGCAACACTGTAATGCATTGCAGATGAACAGCAGTGAGCACATACTGAAGATGTGATGTGACCCTGTGAGGGGCCATACTGTCATCTGCAAGTGCCACTACAGTTTTGAAAGGTACGTCAACACATGGCTGTTGTAGTCAGATAGTGGCATTCTGTGGGAAGAGTATATGGAGGTTATGGGTATGTCACCTACCAGTGACTGTGACAGCAGCTATACCATATGATTCATGCCATACCACTGTATAGACATGGTGATGTGTGGCACATGAGTTGTACACCTGTGTGGTTGGATCTGAGTGGCTACCTGTCACCCCTAAGTATGTACATCACATGTAGGGACTGCTGTGATACTAACCAGGGAAATAGGTCTTCCCGATGAAAAGGATAGTACATATATGTTTGACTGTGGTTTATGGCCATTACTATGTCACCAGGCATGTATTTGTAATACCATCATGCAAGACACTGACATAACACAGTGACTGTATGAGTGCTCACTAGTAGCAGGCAGCAGCCAACACTGTTAGACACAATCAGTACCCACGTGTATTGTGGGGACATGCAGTCCAAGCAGTACAGGACCCGAGACTGTGCCCTGTTGAGCACTGCTGCTTAAGTAACAGCTATTGAAGTCAGATGTCTTTATGTTGAGTATATCTGCCATCACTGGGCCACGTAGTGACCCCTACATTGATAGCATCATGGAAGCCTCAGTGGGTGCTTTGTACATGTTGCCTGAATGGGTGGTATAGTGAGATGCATGGCTCAGTCTGGGTGTTGTACACCCTGATGTACCCCCACCCATGTCCCTGCTGACTACCACTACAAGGTTTATGGGAATATTTGAGCAGCAGGACATGATGGCAATTGTGTACACCATGTACAGACTGGTATGTCAGCTGGTGTATAAGCAGGTGTCTGAGAGTCATACCCTGGGAACATACCATCAGGACACCTATGCTGCACTGATGCCACTCACCAGTGGAGTTCGCCATTTGCCATTAATGCCATACCTCTTCTAGGTATTCCCTCTCTGCAGTCCAGCCACTGTCAGTGACCTCTGACTGGTACATTAGCAGGTAGATGCATATTAGTAGGCATCACTGGCACCCATACAGACCCAACAGTTATCCAGAATGGCCTAAACCACAGTCAGGTGTTGTCTTTGCCATTGACACAGATGACATGCCAACCACTGCACATTACTATCCTGTGGGATATCATCCACCTAGCACAATAATGCAGTGTCTGCACATCACACACACTGGAGGCATGAGACATGCTGGTATAGACACACAGTGCTGCAACCTTTGACGGTCACTGTTTATGGGGATGTAGAGATGCATTCACTGTTGTGCCACCAATACTGACAGGTTCTGGATGGATGTAAATGTCAGACTGTCACCGCTATACTGCATGTGGCGGACAGCACACCATTATTATGTGCAATGGCACCTTTTCCATGTCACCACACAGGCATAATGTACAATTACAACAGCCACACAGGTGCCATGGTATAGCAATGCACAGTGTAGATAACATGTCCTATGGTGTCTATGTCATGACCATACAGATGTAGTCCATCCACGAACTGCTATGATGGGGATGTGTATGTCCCCATACAGGAAGGTGTTAGATCCCATTGTGTACCCCCTGCATTGCCATGACAGGAGTAACACGTCCCACATGTACTACACATCTACATCAACACGGTAGACAAAGTACATACTGGGAAGACTGCTATGTGACACAGACTGTACACCCTGCATGACACAGGCCTCCCATGCATGTAATGCACACATCTTCTGTCACACATATCATGTGCAGGTTACACAATGTGATACAGAACACGACAATCATAACTGATGTGTGCCACCTGTCTGAATTGAACACAAGATATTTGTAGATGTGTCAACTTCATCACCACGCCTTGTAGAATTGTAAGTTCAGAAAACCTAGATGACACGTATCAAGGGTAGCAGACCTTATCACAAAGTATGAATGCATGATTACACTGACTACCCCCATTGTCCCTGTTAGACTGTTATACACATATTCACCTAGGAAGCCAGGCACGTATACTTCCGTATCTTGCTGACTTCATATTTATGCTGAGTTGCCATGCCATCCTGTGCCACTGTATTGCCACCATGTTTATCCCCTCAGACTCCTGGAACAGAAACATAGACAGGTCCATGACACATTTGTCATTCTGTAACACTACCGCCAGTACAACGTCATGCAATGTAAGGTACACAAAGTTTGATGCATAGTCATGACACATGCCAGCATACAGTATTGGTTGTGGACTACAAGTGGCATGGCAAAACAATACTGCACTACACAAGTACATGTCAAGTAATATACTCACCCTGTGCATCAGACACATAGCTGCATTTCCCTACATCAATGACAAGGATGACAGGGATGTGGCACATGTACCATCACATGTACAGGGTGTGGTGTGGGGGTGCTGGAGGCCTAGGCTATGATAAACAGTTGACAGCATGTGTGTGAGTCAGGAAGGGCTGCAGGTTAGATGGGCCATGGAAAGGTGCTGTATGTGTCTGTGGGTGACCAGCACATGACAGTGGTGTTTGAGTGTGTGCATGTACACAGTCAAGCCCAGTGCTAGACCTATACATGTGTATGTTGGACAGCTGTGGACCATACATGGCAGAGTGGACAGCTCACCATCTCCCGCCACGAACATGGGAAATAGTTCTGCCAGTAGTAGCACTAGCACCACCATGCCCAAGGTCATATGCAGTGCTAGCACCTGATGGTGACTGCTGTCCACTGGGGCTGTTTCCCCCATGGGACTGTCAGGACCTATGGTGTGGACAGCACACTTCCCTCTGTAATGCTGGAGGTACTGCCCCTACAGGAGCATGACTGTGCATGGTCACGTGGACTCTCAGCAGATGGTGATGCTGACCTACATCCACGGGTCCGATGCCCAACTCCAGCCAGATGTTCCAGCACAGACAATGTAAAGTCCAAGACAGACACTGTCTCAGCCCACTGTCTGTCCACTGCATCAGTGAACTGATCCAGGGTGTCCCCAATGCAGTGGAGGCAGTCACTGATGTCAGACTGTGTTGCATTCATAACCCTAAGCACAATCTGGCATTCTATTCAGAATGTGCCTGTGCCTCCCTGATGACCTGAAACAAATGTCAAGTGACTCATGTTGTGACATCAGCAACAGGTGGTGGACAGACAGCAGGCCTCCTACAAGCACCCCTTGTCAATCCACATGTGTGGGACTTCACTAGCTCTCTGGCTATGGCCAGTGCCTACACTCACTGGAGCCATGGTTGCCACACTTCCCTGTTTAATGTCTTCACCCTCTAACTGTCCAACATCTTTGGCCTCTGGGTCTGGGTATGTGTGGGCATACTGACTGTGTGCCGAGACAATGGGGGCAGAAGAGGGATGTCAACCTCTGGGACAGATTCAGCTCCCAAAAACTCCACCTGTGCCTCACTATGGCCACCATCATCATGAGAATCCAATGAGACACTGACATCAGCTTGTGAGGGGGACAAACTCCAACTTCTCTGGTCACCTGTGAAAATCAAGACAAAAGCAGTACATTACTACCTGTACTGTTATGTATGGTAATTCACACAGACTCATACAAATGAGGATCCAGAACTGCATTACCAGTCTCACATCTTCTCATCTCCCCTCCCATGCACAACAGACAACTTTACAACAACATACACATACAAGTCAAGGCCTTTATAACATGCACTTCAGCTACATCCAGTTAAAGTTGCCAGTACAATATACCTGTAAAGTATGCAATATGAAACTGTATGTGATAGAACTACACATAAAACCCAGTACACCTATCTAGCGAATGATATGCCAGTACTAGTGTCACTGCCTCAGGTATGTACCATCTCCCTTTTGTGTTTGAACAGGCATCTTGGAGTAATTGCTTCATGTATACCAGGTTGCATAGTCGCTCATAACTATAACTGCAAACATGTTAATGTTCATTCAAATACACACCTGTGATTACCCAGTCTATGAAATGTAGGTAACTGTTCTAGAATGGAACATACAAATATTCTTTTCTGGCTAAACACAACAGTTGTACATAGGGCAATATGGCAGCCCTTAACTTTCATAGGGTATATATGATCTGTAAAAAAAAGTATCATGCTTACCAGGTAAAGGACCACAAATATGGGCAACATCTGACAGTCCTATGAAAGGTGAGGGAGAGGTATTGTCAGCACCACCAAATGTTGCAGCACTGCAAGGTAATATGTGCATATATCTACTTCTACAGTAACTACTGTGTTACTGGCTGTGTTGCTGACTTTCTGAGTATGTGTGGAGACCTGAGCTTAAACCCCAACCCCCCCAATGCAGATAGACCTGACACCCATGTACAGGTATGTACAGCCTGCCACAATGACTGATACAGTATTACACTGGTGAACACAGTAAGCTTACATGGACACTCCTCTACTGTGGACAGTGTGGCACCCACCTCCACAATGTATGGTGTGATGGATGTCTGGGAGCTGTTGTGTGTTCCTAGGTTCACCAAGAGTTCCTCTGTGGCCGAGAGTGGTTGTTCCACTGCAGGTCCTCCACTGGTGGCGGCATGATTCCTGACAATATCAGCTGCCCTTTATCGTGCAGCAGTCACCATGTCTGTGCCTCAGTGTTGGACCTGCCCATAGGTTCTGTTCTGCTGGCCAATCTCATTGACATCCTGCACAAGGTCTGCCCACAATGCTGCCCGCTGTTCCTGATTATGCCTCCCCCAGACAACAAGATCTGATGATGCTGCCTTAGTCCATCCACTATTATCTTATTCTCCGCATCTGAGAAGGGGGCATGTCATCTATGGTACATGGTTTCTGAAAGACAACAAAAGGGAACATATTACAGGACAAGATACATAGATGCCCACTATGTGCAGATTTAGCATGCCAATAATGGCCTGCAGCATCCACTGCACCGTCACACGTCAAACCCCACAGTCTGGCAACACACTATGTGTGTGGATATTACCAAAATAGTAGCAATAGCGGGGTATGTCCCTGTGTGCTATGACAGATTCTGCTGTATGTTCCTACACCCACCACTGCAGTCTACTGTGGTTTGTCCCCTATGGGCAGACTCTCACTAATATGTCATACGACCACTACCAGACAAATAGCAGTGTGCTATTACAACCACTATATGGGGACAGTCCAGTAATACCGTGTGCCACAATGACAGAAAACAATGCTAACCTGCTGTAGTATACATTCCCTGTAGGCATCATACCTCTCAGCTATACAGATGTTCACAGAATGTCAAGATTGTTGCCTAATATTTGTGGTCATTTTCACCCAAAATTGTGGCTGTCTGGAAAATTGTTAGCAAATCATTGAGGGTTGATGTCAGAAAATAAAGAGAGACATTTGAGTTTCAGACGTCATACACTTCAGAACACAGTCATGCTACTGTAATACCTGTTATTCTATTAACTGTCTTAGTTTGTAAAAGCAATATTTAAAAAGTATCCCTAATTTTGTGTCTTTGTCCCTCCATTAATTATGGCTTTGTCCAGAGTTCTTGCTGTAAGAGGTTGGCAGGTATGTTAGGCATAGCTGTCAACCAAATAAGTACAAATGTCAACAAAATCAGGAACTTAGCCAGAGAACATCAGGGACACTCAAGGACACTTTTAAAATGTTAGAAGTATTTATGTGTGGACATTGACAGAAAGAGAGGAGGTGAATTACTCTACATCATTTGACATTACAGGACTGTACACCCTTACTTATCGTCACTATGTATTATGTGTAAATCACTAGCTTTCTTACAAAAGCCATCCATTGTAGGAGAGATTAAGAGGGACAGAGCTAAGATTTAATTGAAAATCAGGGGTAGCTGAGAGGCATGCCTGTAGGTGTAAGACAGCAGAGTATCACTGACATGTCATCACCATAGATCTAAGACAGGCTTACTGCTGTAATCCATATTCCCCATACCCCCATCCTCCCATCTGCATCCTGTTATACGGAGAAATCTATTACATACCTGGTGGAGTGCAGTACTCCTTTGTTGAACCTTGCTTCCAGTAATGTTTTGTAGAGACTGTCTCTGTATGAGGTAAGTCTCATACAGACTTGTTCCCCATAACAAGCTGCTTGGCTTTTTAAGGTACTGCTCATTAGCAGGTAATTGCATCTACACCAATCTGTGGCTCTGATATGCTAATTGCATGCAAAACAGCTGAATTGCACTATCATTAGCCAAAGACATGCCACCACAGTGCAATATATAAGGCCTTCATGTAGATCTGGGCCCCTTTCTTAGCTGTTCGGATGGACATTACTGAGGTGTGGAGACTACAGCATCGCAGAGAGTAAGTATCATAACTGCCAACTGTAGAGATTTATGCAGTATGTCCACAGTTTCGCCTCATATGTGTGGTCAGTGTCCCATGACATTGTGGTCATCTGGCAAAATACTTGGCAAATCATTGTAGGTTGAAGTCGGTAATGAAAGACACACATTTGAGTGTCAGACTTCATACCTATCAGAATATGCATACTAATGCAATAGCTGTCAACTTACTATTTTTGTAAAAGCAAATTGTAAAATATATCCCTATCTCTGGGTCTTTGTCCCCCCATTAAGTATGGCTGTGTCCAGATTCCTTGTTCTAGGGGGTTGGGAGGCATGGTAGGTCTGTAGCAGCTACCTTTACATACAGCTGTGTGTGATGCAGGCTGCAGCTGCTGCTACAGCTAATACACATAGGGGAGAGTGTGAACACTCTGGAGGACAAGAAGCTGTACATGTAACTGTGGCAGCTGTGGCAGCCCTGTTATTATGGCAGAGCCAGGGTAAGGGTACCCTTTACAGACCAATTGAGGGATGTGATTAAGGTATGTCTGTTATGCAACAGTGCCTACCTTTCACTATGATTTTCCCCTGCTTGCTCCCATTTCACCACTTTCCTATCTCCTCTTTTTTCTTTTCTTTACATTGTTTAGCATGGCGCAGCTTTGCTTAGCTCAGCTAAATAGAGCTATAATGACTGCATGTGTTTATCTTATTGTACGACATTACCTTACAGACACAATGCATATAGCTCTACTGCAATAGTTATGACAAGATAATCCTGATGTACACTGTTTTCCTTGCTATTATTGGTATTGTTTCTTGTATTTACTGAACTACAGTTGCTATTATACATTTATTGCACTGCAGCTCTAATTCCACATTTATTGCACTACAGACTTTATTGTATATACTTTATATACTTTATTACAGTTAATGCTTTACTCTTTCATGCCTATTGTAGTACAGTTTGCATAATACATCCATACTCACCACACTCACGGCGCAACCTGGCCAGGTGACTGCATGGGGCGATGCATGCATGCATTGTGAACCCTCTCATTTGCAGCTGTTGGGAGAGCTGCACGCTATTATGCATACCAGTTTTGCAGACAGTCATCTTGCATTTTGTTAAGGCATCAGAAAACCTACTTACATACTTGTGGGGCATTCCCTGCCCTAACTTCTTGGACCCAGGTGTCCAAGGTTCCCCTCTTTCACCTTTTCAGGTCATCATGGTGGTGATGACACTGCTCACCTGTGTGGGGGATACCAGTAACACTGGTGAGTTCTCTGGCCAACTGGTCCAAGTCCTCCGCCTTACACAGGACACTATCTTGCAACAGTCTATCATCATGGTTTTTAACAAGTATTCCAACCATGACCCTGAACTCCAGAATACCCCACCTATGCGCCCAAAAGAGCGCACTTTCTCTTGCACTGACAGCCATATATACAGTAGATAAAACTCCAAGGAATGATGCAGATTCCCATAGTTTGCACTTAATATAGGCTGTTTTCCCACCCTTACATGTCAATGTGCGCCATTCAAAAAATCACCACTTTGCTTAGCAGTGTACAAACCTGCCAAGCAGAACTGAGCTGCGTGCAAACATGCACAATTGTGGTTTTAGTGAATCTGAGCACTGTGTAAACATTGGCAGCTGTTACCATGTTTATGAGGTGCTTAGCAGGTTTGAGTACAGTTGAGCAGAGTACAGCAGAAACATATTTTAAAATTGTGTTCATAACATGTACAACAAAAATACTTACAAGTTTTGCTTTCCATGTATTCAAACCCTGGGCCTACTACGCATAAAGCTGTAGGTCTACTCATTTAGCTAAGTGGATATTAAGAAATCCACTATACCTTCACATAACCACTGATCTACCGCCTCACTGTGCAAACATGCTTAAACACACCTATAAATAAATAATTCCATCTGGGTTCTATTTTTAGATGTCTGGCAGGTGTCAGCTGTCTATATGTGAGCACAGGTTGGCATTGCTCTGCTCCGCACCGCATAAACATGCATTCTTTTTAAAAAAAATAAAATTAAAAAAAAACCTAAACACAGGATATTATAGAACATCATAACATTTACACTTTCAATAATTGACACACTGCACAACATTACTACAGTGGCGGGGACCATTGCAGGGAGTCTCATACTCATCTGCAGCCATAGTTAGCTGCTACACCTCTCCCTACACTGATACAATATCTGTGTTCCTCGGCTCTCCCTCAGCAGTGCACCATCATTAAAATGCATGGTGTGCTGCCAAGGAGGGGACTGTGGCTATGTACATGGATACATTCCATGTAGGCCCTACATGGTGCCTACATGGATTTTATTATATCCTGAGGCCTATCTTCTTGCTATCATACTAGTTACTGAGAGGCAACCTCTGCCTCCTGCATAGAGTTTCAACAGACTCTATTCTGTCAGCCTTATTACACATTCACAAGTGAAAGAGTCTCATAAACACTTGCTCAAGGGACTTCAATATCTTTTGCAAAATTAACAGAATATGCTGGAGTGATAGGTGTGCATCATATCACTGTTTCAGTGGAACCATCTTCCACTCCAAATATAGCAGAGTACTTCTTTTACTCTATTCAAATATAATTTGGACAAATGGATTGGTAAGCACAAATGCACCTCCAGTTTAGTACCACTGACCCTCATGCATAAGAGAAACATAATTATACAAACATATATTTGTTCAGCCCATCTTTGGATATTTGTATTACAAAATGTAAGCACTATAATTGCATTGGAATGCAAGACTAGGCTTCTTAAAATCTTCACTGATGAATAGCCTAGTAAGTACCTATGAACCTATAAAAGCAAGAACTTTGTGAAAAAAAAAATCAAAATCATGAGGTTGCATTGAAAGTTCATTTAAAACTATGAACTTGTACATGAATATGGGTTTATACTTTGTAAGCTATATGTATTTTTGAGAAATAAAACCTTTTTGCCATATTTATGTAAGATCAATCTAAACATACTTTGAGAGTCACTAGATTACCTAGGCTGACATAAGTACAATAAAGACACTCTAGTAAGTACATAAATTAGAACTAACAGTTTTTTATTGACACCTGCACCCTCTAAACACACAAGAACGTATCACTTCTTAGGCATGGAAAGGATAAAATGGCTTGACTTACAAAATAAACTGCACTATTCTTTACTTTTTGGCTAACAAACTTTATTACAAAGAACTTTTCCTGCTATATTTAACTGGCCTAGCTGGTACAGCTTAAGCAATGCCTCTTTGCCCAGCTGATTCTGTTGTCCCATGTCCCTTGTTTTCTCCCAACCATTTATTGTCTATGTAGATGCCTCAGAAGTTGGCTTGGGAGCTGTGCACAGAAAATAGGCAATGGGGAATATCTTGGCTGAAGAACTCAGTAAGACAGAAGCTAAGTATTCCTCTGTTGGAAGACAGTGTTTGGCATCAAGTGCACCTTACGTTCCCTGTGGAATTAATTGTTAAACAGGGAGTGCACTCTGATTGCAGGTCATGCTCCCTGCTCCAATGGCTTTTTCAGCAAAAAGAAGGAAATGTTGAGCTGTGCAGGAGGGCCTTAGTATTGCAGCCTTTCCATTTCTGGATTTAACATTACCCAGTTTTCTCCACCACAATGTAGATAGTCTTTTCAGTGCTCACAGACCTTCCCCTGTGGGTTCAAACTGGGGAGCCATCCAGAGCATAGTGTGATGGCTACTCTATTTAGTAGTTAAGTCATGTTGAGCCAAAGCAGGGTGGTTTTGATATGGTGTCACTAATTTAGGGGCCAAATGGGGATTATTTAGGACAAATAGCATTTGGGTAAGCTAGCATGAGTTTAGAAACAATGAAGCAAAGTACTAGGGTCTGTCCCTATAAGCTGGCATGTCTCAGTTAAAGAAAGAGAAGACCAAAATGACAGAATTCACTGGGAATTGCAGAGTCCAAAGGAGGTTAGGCTGTGTAAGTGCACATCTGTTCATGGTGAAGAGAAAGAGGGAGGAAAGAAGAGAGAGGTTGTCCAAGGTTAGAGCTACCAGATCCATGGTGGTATCCTTTGGAATGTTCACATTAACCAAGAGACGTTTCTGATAGTAAAGAATCTAAAGGGTGCCTGTGCTGGAGAGATTTTAGTAAAATACTCTTACTTCACGACTGACTTGATGAAAGCCTTTTTAAAACATTTGTTCTGCAATAATACAGACTGCAACTCAGAACCTGTGTGGGCAGGTTAGACCATGGGGAAAGACTGCATCATGTTAAAAACTATTTTTTTATGAGTCTGTTCACAAGGCTGCAACCTAAAGAGACTAATGAACTGTATGATTTATCTGTACCCTATGTAGCTATTTTAAGTTAAATCTGCAAACATGACAAATGGATTGAACTTTCTGTTCTGTTGCAAGTTTGTTGTGTTGCTTATTCTAACTGCTTATTCTCCTCGGAAAGTTAAACCTTTTTATGTTCTCCCATTACAAATATATATATATATATTGTTTGTTGACCAGGTTAGTCCCACCAGGCTAGTATACTCTTTTCAGGGGCGATCTGAAGTGGTATTTATACTACTAAGGAAAAATTTGGCAGGGCAGTGAGAAACGACTCTTACTCTTTTCGACTGGTATTTTGAGATCTTTTACATCCACCTTTAATAGCACCAATTTAGGCAGATGGGGCCTCAGCTTAACATCTCATCTGAGGAACAACACAATCAGGAATGCAGCATCCCCTTTACACTGCACTGGGTTGTCAGAAATCCATCTCCCTGGTGTGAGAAGAGAACCCACAGCACTCTGTACCAAAGGGGAGAGTGTTACTTGCAGCATCATTAAAGTAATCCTAGGACAAACACATATACAGCTGTCTTAAAACTAAGCACCCTGTGCCCAAACTGCCTTTTTATAGCATATCTATGTCTATATCTATATCTGTATCTATATCTACTCCTAGATATTTATATCTACTTTATATACAGATATTCACAGAAATTTGCACATATTAAGACTTTGCTATTAAACCATTTTTTGGCATATTATGTTCAGACTTCTAGGAATGTTCTAAAATGTTTCATAAGGTATATCTAGCTATATATAGACAGGCAGGCAAACACTCCCACTTTAAGATTTTGCTTGTATTACATACATTCATTGGCATATTTTGTTTAAGATTTTAAAAGAAATATTCTAAAGCTTTTCATGATATACTAAATTTGTTTATGGCGTCACTTGTAGCTGAAACTAAAAAAGTGCGGTATGGTAGCATAGAGTCATAAATAAATAAATAAATAAATAAATAAAAAACAGGGATAATGTTACACAAGGAACAGAAGCAAGTGCTTTAAATGTGTGGTAGTAATAGCAACAGCAGTACTCAAATTGTTATTCAGCTTGGGTGAGAGTGGTCAGGTGAGTATAGCACTGAGATATGGAATAAACTGAACAGTAATGCAGTAACCAAGTCCTAATTTCAATTAGTGATGTTAATCATGCTGGGAAGGCCAACAGGAAACAGTTTGCTAATTTTAAACAGAGATGACGCTCGTTCATGAAGTTCATTAACGAAACATCCCACATTAAGATGAAAGAAATTCCCATGAGTCATAATGAATCTGTGACAATGAGTTTGTCAAAAATGGACTGAACTGGAAAATGCCATAAGCAACATTCTTTCCACAAACACCAGGGTGTATTGTTTTGTGTTTGCATAGGTAAAAAGGAGACAAGATCCAGCAATGCATAAATACCCAAGAGAGAAATGCCGCAGCACAAAATCTGTCAAATCTTTGAAGTCCTTTTATTTTTATACTCTGAAAATAAATCAGCAGTGTATACATGGTTGTATGTCATCAGATGTACTGTCATCATTACTATAACAAACTGTACTGACTGGAAAACTACATGTGATGAATATGCTTTGAAAAGACTTTGCTAGAATTAGACACAGTGTCAACTGTGATGCAAGATCAACTCCTCTACAATAATTTAACAAGGCTCGAGGGACATGATTATTTCTGAGGGACTGTCAGTCAAAACACAGTATCAGTACAACTACTATCTGTTTCAGTAAGCTCAGTCCCAGAAGCCCAAAAGAAGAAATATGTCCTCTACTCTTAGTGATTAATGATGCCCTACAATGGTCTGAGTGAATATTCCCCACAGAAGAAATATATGTCTCCTTAGCCATTACATCCAAATACGTTGACAGGTACTTTAAAAAAATAGAGAGAGAGATAGCTAGATAGATAGATAGATAGACTGAGAGAGAGAGAGACAGAGAGAGACAGATGAGATCTCTTGGAACTGAGCAGATTTCAAAAATATGTGATGATATTAGGGCTAGAAAGGCAGCTGTATTTTTCTGTTATAGAAATGCTTCTTTATATCACCAATATTCTTATTAATATTAGGTTGTAATTCCACCTGGAGGCCTCCATTGGCTGTTACACTTTGGTGGTTGTAAGCTGCCTGATCTCTGTTTCCATTAGCAGGAATTTGGTCCCAGCACCCACTTCATCACTGACTTTGCTGAATGTTTGCAGACCTCATGCTATAGTTGAAGAACTTCGCCCATTTCCCAGCTTAGCTGTCCATGACATTTGTGATGGGAACAGTCCAACCTTCAGCATCTTCTTCATTAACTATGTTAGCGATACTTTTTCAGCAGTAGATTTTGTCATCCATGCCATACTTGTCCACATATATTCGACTTTTATGAACATCATAAATGAATGATAAAGGAAATGCCTTGAATGAATCAGGCTTAAACACCTTCTTCCATGTGCACACCTGGCAATAGTCACACAGCCACTTGTTTTATTGGAGATCAACTACTTTAGTTCCCTGTACCTGTGGATTCTGGATATGGCTCTTGCTTGCCTGCAGAAGGTCGAAATTTACTGTAGTCAACTTTTTAAATGGCTCTCCTAGTTTTTTCATATTACCCCTACACTCTGGGATTTGGAACCCCTTTACTGTGGGATTTGAAACCCCTATACTATGGGATCTGGATCAGCTATCTGTAGTTGCCAGAACTGTGTTTAAGATATAGTTTACTTTGCAAGTCCTGTATAATTTGAATCCTCTCTACATAAAAGAGCTACTGGAGCCTTATGTCTCTATTTGTCTGCTCTTGCTGTCAGGTGAGGAGGTTGACAGCTGTTGCCAAGACGAATTTATTCAGTTATAGGTCCTTGGAATCAATTTCCGTCCTTCAACAGTGGTTATGAGATTGAAGCCTCTTTTGGGAAGTCTCTTTTATAGCACTTGTTTCTCCTTTATCCTCCCACCTTTATATGGCACTTGTTTAGCCTTATCTCACCCCCTTCTATAACACTTGTTTATCCTTATACCCCCACCCTTTTATAGCACTTGTTTCCCTTTATCCCCCACCCTTTTAATGCACTTTTTCTCCTTTATCCCCTCACCTCCACCCCTCCTTCTTCCTCACATATATTTTACTATGTAATACACTTCAAATTACTTTTATCCTCCTAAAACTTCCTTCCCTGCCTCCTACCTCCACCCCCCCCCATATTTTGGTAAATTTGGTATATATGCAGTGCTTATGTTAATGGTTAGCTATTAGTTTTCTACCATAACCTACTCTGCTAAACTATCTTATTTATATACCTTTTGCATAAATGCTTTTCTCACCTAAATAACTGTTCTATATTATTTCATACAGCAGTATTATTTAGTAATACATAACTATGGTTTCCTTGCTTCTTGTTTATTTGTAACTTTCTAAACTGTATATTATTTTTGCTCTGGAAGAGCCCAAACATGCGCTAATGGAATTCTGATCACCTGCAGCAAATCTTTGATAGATTCTGGCTGTTTCATGTGCATTTTTTGCTGGATATTTGACACACCTGCCCTCTTGATCTAATACTTCTAATAACTATTCATCCCTTAATCTCTTCTGTGCCCCATCAATAGCAAGACAAAACAAAAACTACTCAAAAATTGTGACAGACTGGGGCATGATTTGGATGGCTGGCTGAAAGCAGCAGAATTTTTAAGCTCTGCAGTGCTTATCCTTTTTTGACAGGAATTCTTATCCAGTTTCACCAATAACTACATGAAATCAACACATCTAGATTCTGGAAGTCAAAAGCTACATGTTGGTGTATTTTTTTTAATTAAAATTTTCATATTTTCCTGTCAAACTCTTCAGAAGAAGGGACCCTGAAACTACATCAATAAAGGAAGAGGTGCAACTAACTCCAAGTCCTCCCGGCAAGAAAATCCAGTGAAGAAAGAAATACAGGCAATCCTTACCACTGTTCATGATTTGGTGATAAAGATAGACAAACTAAACCTAAAAGTTGACAAGATAAAGGAATACACTTCAAAACAAAAATACTTATTCAATGATGTCCTCAAACAATAAGCTTCCCAGACTGCTGTACTTGAAGACTCTATAATAGATATAGACTGCAGGTTAAGAGAAAGACAGGAAAAACATAGACTTTCTTCTTCGCAAAAATACCAGACTCACTGAGAAGATAGATGATATTAAAAACAGAGGCAGGAGAAATAATATAAGAATATATGGCATCCCGTAACAGATGTTGAGGGTCAATATGATTAACTTCCTGACTTCTTGGGTTCCTAACATTTTAAACCTGCTGGAAGCATTATCCTTCAGGATTGAGAGGGCACACAATCTTTAATCACAATTCCTTCAACTAGTAAAAACAGCTGCCCAAGATCTATTACTGTACAATTTATTTCCACCCAAGACAAAAACCTTCTTTTAAGAACTGCCTGGTCCCTTGCTCCACTGAAAATAGGTGACCAAATCATCAGATCTGACATTGACTATTCATCCCTTGTAATGTGCAAAAGAAAAGCAGGTGTCCCATTAACGAAATAATTGAAGAAGGAAGGAATCAAAGCGCAACTCATATTTCCTGCAATAATAAGACTACCTCTGCCACAGGGAAGGAAAACTTTTGACACCATCACGGAAGCATCGACATTTGTCCAAAAAAAGAACCTTTTAAGTCAACCTGAATCCATGGATTCTTCAATGAGTTTAAAAAGACAATCTCCAAAAATGAATGGACGACTAAAGAAAAAAAGGAAATCTAGAGACAAGTAAATATACTTAATTTCCTTTTTCCTCTGAGATTATTTTCCCTTTTAATTAATGTGGAACCGCACACAGAAGGTAATGTAACTTTCTTTCTTTTTCTTGTTATCTTACTCACAACAATGCTTATTTTTCAAACAATACACATTACTCAGTTAGTTTTAATAGGTTTAAGATTTTAGGTAACTGCAATATATTATTTTATACTACGATCTTTTCTTACACATATCAGTGAAACAGTATAGAATTACACACACATCTATCTATATATATATATATATATATATATATATATATATATATATATATATATATCATATATTTCATATCCACTTCTTCTTAGATATACCTTTCCCTTTATCTTAACCCCAGTAATATAGTACCCAAACACTAAAAAAAAAGGGAAATGCTTAATATGTTTCATTTGGGTATTTTAAAAAGTACTGACACTTTTTATGTGTATATATATGTACCTGTTTTGCTTAGTTTTTTTATATGTTCCTATTAGCTAATATAACTAAAACTTATGTACAATTGGTATTTTATTTTGTTTTCTTGGATTATTTCCCAGTTTTACTTGTCAATGTTTTAAAAACAGCTTTTTACACTGCTTGCGGCTTGTTTAAACACCCACAAGCATTTTTATGCTTAAAAATCTTCACTTTATCATAACATTTCTGCCTTCTCACTTTTTTGATGGTTTTGATAATTTCTGAGTCAAGCTTGAGTTTCTAACAGCTTCAGATAGCTCCCATACTTGTGAGGAAGAACTTGCAACGTCTCTCAGGAAGTAGGAGTGACCTTTGAACTTGTTTTTCTTCACTGAACTCCAACAGCCAATCTGATTGAAGAACGGACATTTAAATAATGTTTTTACTTATTTAACAACTATTTTTAAATTAAAAAAAATCTCGTAAGTACCTGTTTTATTTTAAATAATGATTTATTTAATCTGTAATGAGTATTTATTTAAAGAAGTATTATAAATAACTTGTTTCTAGCAGTGACAGTTTTAAAGTGCATTTTTTCTCTGCTTAAATAACATAATATACCCATATTTATTTATATTAATTAATAATAATAATAATAATAATAATAATAATAATAATAATAATAATAATAAAGTTTAGTCAACCCGTTTCATTTAGTTTGTTTAGCTAAAGAATTCTAGTATGTTTTATAGAAATTAATATAGCAATAACCCACACCTGGGTGTGGGTAATGCTGGATTTACCCACGGTTGGTGTGGTTTGGTCACGAGGGCGAAGCCCGAGTGGGCAAACAAAGCCAACCGTGGGTAAATCCAGCATTACCCACACCTAGGCGTGGTTATTATATATAATGACATTATTTAAGAAAAAAAAAATTACTTTTCTTAAATAATGGCATTGTATAATGCCTCCTTGCTGCCCTTCCGCAGCTGTCTGGGTATTCTGCGGCAGTTCTGATGTACTGTGCATGCGTATATTTATGCAGTACATCAGAGCTGTGGGAAAAACAATGGAGAAAGCAAGATCTCCGTTGCTTTTTACAGCCTGTCTCGCTATGTTAAACGAGTTTAACATAGTGAGACAGCTTTTAAAAAAAGCAACGGAGAATCTTCGTTGCTTTTTTTAAAGCTGTCTCGCTAGGTTAAACCCATTTAACATAGCGAGACAGTTTTGAAAAAAGCAACGAAGAAAGCAAGATCTCCATTGCTTTTTAAAGTATCTCGCTATGTTAAATGGGTTTAACCTAGCAAGACAGCTTTACAAAAAGCAACAGAGATTCTCCGTTGCTTTTTTTAAAAGCTGTCTCGTTATGTTAAACTCATTTAACATGGTGAGACAGGTTGTAACAAGCAACGGCGATCTTGCATTCTCCATTGCTGTACAAAAAAAAAAAAAAAAAAGAGTTATACTAATGGAAAAAGTCCGGGCGACCAGACCTTTTCCCATTACTATAACTCTGATTTACAACGTGCACGCTGACCAATCAGCGTGCACATTTTGGAATATTAATGGGGGTGTTGTTGTATAATGTTCTATAATCAATGTATATACAGCATTGTAAACTGACTCTTCCCTTTTATATGTTTCTAAGGTATGTATTGTTTCCCCTCTGCTTGCTATTAAGCTGCAGTAGATAAGAACTGTCACTAGATGTCATGACAGAGTTAGTTTGTGGCTTGTATGAGGAACATAGCAAGCCTGGATTTAGTTTATCCATGCAGAAGTTTCCTAAAATGTATAGTTTTATTGTTTTTAAGTTTAGAGTTTTTGTATTGTCCATAACAGCCCCAGTATAGTTTTTAACATAATGAACCAAGGAAAATGCTTTTGAATTTTACTTAAAGTAGCAGTCTCTACTAAATGGCAACACTTAATATTTTATCTTTAAATGTCAATGGGTTGAACAACCCTATGAACAGGAGTAGTGTTAACAAATATTTAACTTTACAAATTAACATTCAAAGATGAAAAGATTTTGATAAGTTAACACTTTAACCATAAGAGAGGAGGTGTCTTAATCTTATGCAAAAAATCAGTAAGAATACCAGAAATAGTTGACTCATATTCAAGCAATGATAGTATGCTTGCTTTAGTTATTGTAAGACTGGATAAGTAGATATATACTTTCATTAATGCCTACAGGATACCAGGAATTGGTACAAAAACTGAAAAATCATTTGGACACTATAACATCAAGGTCTAATGGTGAAATACTATTAGCAGGTGATTTTTAACTGCATTTTCTCCCTCACTGATACTAAAAGCTCTAAGCCCTTCAAGATATCCCCTATAGCTAAGCATCTGAACAATTATATAAAAGACAGGAATCTAACGGACATTGATTGTATACAAATACCATCTTCCTTGAAATATTCTCACTATTCTTAAAGGTTCTGCACACAGACCAGCATAGATAAAGTCTTAGTAACTAGTTCCTTACTATTAAGATAGACAATGTAGGGTTGATATCCTGCCCTATGTCCGACCACAACTCTATCACCTTTAATATAACACTTAATACTGACTTTTTTTAATTTTTGCCAAAGATTACCTGCTTATTTGCTAAAAGTAAAAGGATTTAAAGAACAGTTTCTGAATGAAATAAATCATTATATGGATGTCAATAATGATGGAGAGGTTTCAGATATGATCCAGCGGGACACTCTAAAGGTGGTCTTATATGGCAAAGCTAAAAGTTGGTATATCAACAAAAGAAAAGAATGGGATAAAAAAACGATTCGACGTACACAATGAAACTGATAAGCTAAAACTGAAACTTACACCGAATGATAAATCTGCACTAACCGATATATGCAAATTGAATGAGGAATACCAAGGTATCGTGCAACACAAAATCTCTATAAATCTAGAAAAATCAAATAGCAATCTTACTCAAATAATCCTAAGAATCTTCACAAGATTGTGATTAGATCTAAACAGTGAAATGAAAGAAATCATATCAAGAAAATTACATGCACTACAAACAACCAGACTATTAGAGCTACAGACTTAAGAAATGTTTTATTATGTTTTAAGAAGCACTATGAGAATATTAGTAATAATAATCCACCTACAAAATGACAATATAAGTATAGATAACATTCAGAAGAGGTTATCTAAGCACAACAAAACAATATAGATAGACCATTTTCTTTCAAAGAATTGAAAGAACAAATAAAAAATCTCAAGACAAATAAAGCAGTGGGACTAGATGGTCTAATCCTGGAATTTTATAATTTTTTGCCTGATAATATATTGAAAGTTTTATTTAACACATTTCAGGAAGTCAAAACCACAACAAATATCTCACTCTCATGGAAATATTCTATTATGTCTCCCATTTTAAAACCTATTAAAGAACCCAACCTATACATCATACAGACCAATAGCCATACTGAATATAGACTACAAGATATTTATGACTATCCTATCTAATAGGTTAAATCGCATACTTCAGGAATTAATTCATGAAAATCAAACTGGTTTTAGCAAAAGCAGAAAGGTACAAGATAATGTAATTAAATTACCTTCTTTAATAAAGAAAAAAACACTTGTATGCCTCTAACAGTGGTAAACAGTAAACCAAGTAGAAAACCACTGTGCAGAAAAAAGAACCACCACACTAAAGTTTGCATATTCTATCTACAAAACCACATACAATTCAACAAACTGTTGAGCACTTTTGGCCATAAAAGAACAATCTTCATCAGAACACCCATTACAATAGGAAACACATATATATAGTCAAACACTAATACAATTATCCAATAAAAACATTAATCTCATCGTTAAGGAATCCTTCACATTAAATGTTGATAATTAAAAGAACATGTACATCCAAAAACATAAAAATATTGATTCATTTGCACTTGCCCTAATCAAATTTTCTGTTTAACATTACTTTATAATTCACATTATTGTTCAACCCAGTGTTGACTATGTGGTTTTGTAGATAAAAACATTCAGACTTTCATGTGGTGGTTCTTTCTTCTACACAGTGGTTTGCTACTTAAATTACTTTCTTTAATAGACCTAGTAAATAAAGAAAAGAATGAGCTATCTATTTTAAGCCTTGACACAGGTAAAGCTTTCGACTTTTTAAGTTGGTCTTACCTATTTAATGTTTTGCAAAAATATAACTTCTCCTTAAACTTTGTTAAATTAATTAAAACACTATATGAAAATTCAGTTTCTTATGTAAAGATTGGTTCTTATTTATCTGGTCCTTGGAGATATTAAAGGGTACTAAGCAAGGATGTCCTCTTTCTCCATTGCTCTTCGCCCTGCCACGGAACCTCTTGCGAATTGCATTAGGAGTGATGATAATGTTAAAGGATATAAAATATCAGACAAACTATCCACTATGACACAACTATTTGCTGGTGACTTATTAATACTTTCTAATGATATTGAAAATTCAATAGATCACCTGCTGAATAATCTAGATTATTTTGCAAATATCTCTGGATTAAAATGTAATCAAAATAAGATCAAACACTTCTACTAAATAAAAATGTCACTACAAAACTGAAATCAAATAGAGATATAAAATGGGAGGGTACACATACTAAATATGTAGGTATCCTTATTGAATCAAATTATAAAAAAAAAATCACTCACAACTATCAGCATCTTATAAACTCAATTACAAGTTTAATAGATAACTGGAACAGATTTGAAGACAGACTAACCCTAATTAATATGATATTGCTACCTGACATTCTATTTGTTAGCCAAGCTTTAATGTCTCCCCCACCCATTAAAACTAAAAAGAAAATAAATAATATTCTACTTAAGTTCCTCTGGTACACTAAAACGCCAAGAATTTCACTTCTTTGGCACACCTCAAGCTGGGAAGAGTGAGGTATAGGGTAGTCAAACATTGATTTTTATCTAAATGTAGTGTTGCTATGGAATAATACTTCTTATACATCATATTAGAAGTTAATTAATGACCACCAAGGAAGCCAAGGAAATACACCAACGATCCTTTATTTGAGCGCTTTCATCTCCTGGTAAAAACTTCATGAGAAAATAACACTGCAGTCAACCCACCCCATTTATACTCCAAAAAACATGACATCACGTCCTACTTGTTAAATTATGTTAAAATACATTTTTGTAAAAACAAATATATATGTATTTATCATGCATTTAAAAATGCTGCCAGTACTGAAAGTGCCACATACATTAAAATTCTATACAACTGATACTACATACATAAAATACTTTCACACATATGCATATTTAAAATTTCAGCAAGACCACTTGCTGTCTTATTCAGTTAATTATTTTACATGTAGAATTCTGATTTCAGTCTTAATATTGAACTGCTGGAAATGGTGCTGTTCAACCCAGGAAATTCTAAGGCATTGGCCCTCAGTTGCCATCTCAAGTCTTTTAGTTCTAAGAAGTCATTAAGGGGACCCCTCTCTTTCCCCTACAGTAGCTTGGTCGATGACCGTAAAATTTAATTTATGACCCTCATGTGAAATGATATGGGTGGCAAGAGCATTTCTCATATTTTTTTTGTTTATGTCATAATTGTGCTGATAGATGCGTGTCCTTAAAGCATTGACTGTTTTCCCTATGTAGAAACAAGGGCAAAGGGAACACATTGCTAGGTATACCACCCCCTTGTTGCTATATGTGTGAGCGGTGAACAACAGCCAATCAGAGGACAGGAATTTACATATGGCGGTGATGCATGGAGGTATGCTCAATAGTAATGGCTTTTACAAGAAATTTAGTTAACTAACACAAAGGCTTGATGATGGCAAAGAGTGGTGCACTGGTCCGGGCGGCAGAATTGAGAGCAATGAATGGAACTCGAGGACATTAATGGATGAACTCAAGGTTTTTGAGGATTTAATCTTAAGATATCGTAAACTACAAGTCGAGAACAGTTATTTAAGGGAATGCAAGAGGATCGAATGCATACCGAAGGGTTTACGCCTTTGGAAATTTCCTTATGGGTTGGTAAGGAATTCCCTTTTACATAAAGAATTACTGGAATTATTCAATAAACAAGGGCGAACTGTTAACAGTTTTGATAAAAGACAATGATAGGAAAATAATTCAAAAAATTGACGGCACAGTGGGCGAGAGATATACTCACGAACTTCTGTAACCATAAAGTACCAGCAAGTAGGTATTCCAAGCAGATGCACTGCTATTGGTGTTACACCGAAACAGAATGTCAATATAATAGTCTGTGGAACTATAGCTTGTCAGATACAATAAGTATAAACCAAGCGTTCAACGGACAGTAATAAAAATATTTATTTTAACAAGTTTGGCAAGCGCTTTCGACTAGGTCTTTATCAAGCCATTAAAAATCAAACGGACATGCACTTATATTTATAAATAATGTGTTACCGCTTTACATATGTCATATCCTGTGAACATTAAAGGTACAAAGTCATAAAATCAAACGATTTTCTTATATCAGAGTTACATAGATGTGCAGTTATAGGATATTCAATTTGTTTCATATTCAAATGCACAATTCATAAAAAGTACTTAAAATAATATTTAAAAATAATTCATATCTTATTTGCACCTTGTTCTAAAGCAATATAATATACTTATATGCCCTATTGCTACAGCTAATTATATAGAGTATAGCTTATTCTGGATTTAATAATGTATATAAAATAATTAATAGCTTCTTGTTTGTAGATATGTTAAATAAAATCCATATAAATATTATTTATAATATAAGTTATTTAAAATAGCATTTTAATGAAGATATACTAAAAACATATAATGTGAGATATAAATAGCTACGTTAATATATGCAAGAAATATATAGAAGAACCATATTTCATATGTATAGTGTATTTACCTTCACGCAAGTACATGGAAAGTAAGGGTGGTTATATGTACAAGCCATACAATTCTCAGTATTTCATATAAAAGTAGTATAAATATCACAATCATCATGGAATATATATAAAATACATGTAATTTCACATATTCAAGTTAGTGTGATCCTATCTCTCTTATATTAGATGTGTGACTATTAATAAGTGTAAAAAAGTGTATAGTTACAATCTAATATTCCGAATAAATAGCTGAATAAAAACAGCATATATTTTGGACTCCAACCTTTGAGGATTGGTTACAGAAATCTTCTATCATTTCCATTTCAAAATTATATTTAAGATAAATAACTAAATAAAATCAGCCTGTACCTTTGAGCTTCCTAGCCTTAAGTATTGGTTTAATTGATACTCTATCATTTATACCAGGGCTACGATCTGCCCTTAGCCTAATAATCCATTTTACTTCTATCTGTTCAGTATTGTTAGATATGTCACCTCTCCTTATTCCAGGTTTGTTGACATGAATAACTTGGAACAAAAAACTATGTGCAGCTGTTGTATTCTGTACATGTTTTGATAGGGCATTAGAAGAACATGACACCCTCATTTTATACACATGTTCTCTTATCCTCTCCTTCAGTTTACGGTCCGTCTTTCCTACATAAAATGCAGGACAGGACTGGCATGTAGCTAGGTAGACAACATGTTCAGAATCACAAGTCGCTTTTGCTGTAAATAAAAATTCCTGTTTTGTCACTGGATGTACAAACATGTTGGATTCTTTAATGTACTTGCATTGATTACATTTATTGCATTTCTTTGTAATGTTGCTAGTATCAGCTGGCCTGGTCCTTTCAACTCTATTTGGGCCACATAGCATTCTATGCAGGTTGAATCCTGGGATTGATAGTACTGATTCTGTGAGTAACATCAGGATTCCGATACACTATACGCAGGATGCTAATAGCATTAAAAGTATTAGCATCCTGCGTATATGGAATCTGAATCAGTACTATCAATCCCAGGATTGATAGTACTGATTCTGTGAGTAACATCAGGATTGATAGTACTATCAATCCTGATGTTACTCACAGAATCAGTACTATCAATCCTGGGATTGATAGTACTGATTCTGTGAGTAACATCAGGATTCCGATACACTATACGCAGGATGCTAATAGCATTAAAAGTATTTATAGGAAATATTGGGATATTCTCTTAACTGATCCTAATATCTCTAAACTATTAGGTGATGTCCCTATGTTTACCTACAAAAATAAATTCAACCTGCATAGAATGCTATGTGGCCCAAATAGAGTTGAAAGGACCAGGCCAGCTGATACTAGCAACATTACAAAAAAATGCAATAAATGTAATCAATGCAAGTACATTAAAGAATCCAACATGTTTGTACATCCAGTGACAAAACAGAAATTTTTATTTACAGCAAAAGCGACTTGTGATTCTGAACATGTTGTCTACCTAGCTACATGCCAGTCCTGTCCTGCATTTTATGTAGGAAAGACGGACCGTAAACTGAAGGAGAGGATAAGAGAACATGTGTATAAAATGAGGGTGCCATGTTCTTCAAATGCCCTATCAAAACATGTACAGAATACAACAGCTGCACATAGTTTTTTGTTCCAAGTTATTCATGTCAACAAACCTGGAATAAGGAGAGGTGACATATCTAACAATACTGAACAGATAGAAGTAAAATGGATTATTAGGCTAAGGGCAGATCGTAGCCCTGGTATAAATGATAGAGTATCAATTAAACCAATACTTAAGGCTAGGAAGCTCAAAGGTACAGGCTGATTTTATTTAGTTATTTATCTTAAATATAATTTTGAAATGGAAATGATAGAAGATTTCTGAAACCAATCCTCAAAGATTGGAGTCCAAAATATATGCTGTTTTTATTCAGCTATTTATTCGGAATATTAGATTGTAACTATACACTTTTTTACACTTATTAATAGTCACACATCTAATATAAGAGAGATAGGATCACACTAACTTGAATATGTGAAATTACATGTATTTTATATATATTCCATGATGATTGTGATATTTATACTACTTTTATATGAAATACTGAGAATTGTATGGCTTGTACATATAACCACCCTTACTTTCCATGTACTTACGTGAAGGTAAATACACTATACATATGAAATATGGTTCGTCTATATATTTCTTGCATATATTAACGTAGCTATTTATATCTCACATTATATGTTTTTATTATATCTTCATTAAAATGCTATTTTAAATAACTTATATTATAAATAATATTTATATGGATTTTATTTAACATATCTACAAACAAGAAGCTATTAATTATTTTTATATACATTATTAAATCCAGAATAAGCTATACTCTATATAATTAGCTGTAGCAATAGGGCATATAAGTATATTATATTGCTTTAGAACAAGGTGCAAATAAGATATGAATTATTTTTAAATATTATTTTAAGTACTTTTTATGAATTGTGCATTTGAATATGAAACAAATTGAATATCCTATAACTGCACATCTATGTAACTCTGATATAAGAAAATCGTTTGATTTTATGACTTTGTACCTTTAATGTTCACAGGATATGACATATGTAAAGCAGTAACACATTATTTATAAATATAAGTGCATGTCCGTTTGATTTTTAATGGCTTGATAAAGACCTAGTCGAAAGCACTTGCCAAACTTGTTAAAATAAATATTTTTATTACTGTCCGTTGAACGCTTGGTTTATTCTTATTGTATCTGACAAGCTATAGTTCCACGGACTATTATATTGACATTCTGTTTCGATGTAACACCAATAGCGGTGCATCTGCTTGGAATACCTACTTGCTGGTACTTTATGGTTACAGAAGTTCGTGAGTATATCTCTCGCCCACTGTGCCGTCAGTTTTTTGAATTGTTTACTTCGCTTGTCTTGAGGGCACGAGAGTATTTGTGAGCGCTACCTTATTTTACTGCGTTAGTGTATTTTTGTAAACGCTCACACACTCATGGCGGAGAGTCACGTTGGAAATGTTCCTATTGAATTACCCTACAACCTGGATGTTCGTATAAACGATAAAATGAATGGAGTGGACAATCGCAAAAGGCTTCGAGATGCTGTTACCTGTGAAATAAACCCCTTACTTGGTTTTAGCCTTACCAAAGAGAATGAAAACAACGGAAAGGCTGCTAAGGACTATGATGGACTACATGTGTTAATACAGGATATGGAGAGTGACTTTATAAAACTGAAACACTTACAGCTCCAAAGGCAACACTTTGAAGCATGCATAGTGAAGAAAATGATCCCTAGGGGCCTAAGAATTTTGAAGATGCCCACTACAGGTACTTTGTATACAGATTTACTCTATAAGTGGCAGCAAATTAATTTAGAGACAAGTTTCAAATATATGGAACTCTTGTACAGTTATTTTCTGCCGACAGAAATTGCTTTGAAAGAAAATATACAAAAACAACAGTCAACTGTGTATAATTTGTACCCTAAACATGTTGTTGATATATCTATAGATAGACTGTTAGATAATGTTTTTCTCTTTGAGAAAAAATTATTGCAACAGAAAAGAGACAAGATGGTAAGAGATACTAACGATTTTGCTAAAGGGAATGTCTTCACCTGGCCTAAGGTGGAGACCATGACACAAGGGTGGAAGAATGCCCAAGGGACTAATGCAGCACAGAATAAACAAATAGTAATAAGAAGTGAAGAGTCGAATAGATTATCTTCTGCTAGTAATGTATTTCAGCATGATAGTACTCCTAGCAATAAAGAAAAAGATAGCCAGTTTGAAAAGAAGAATAAAACCATAGTAACGACAGCCATAGTACACCACGATGCCTGTCCGTCACCTATTAACAACATTCATAATATCTCAATTTATGAAGAAGCAAACACACGGATAGATATCTGTGAACATGTTGAAAATACAAGTAATACTCTAAGAGAAAAGGATAATGAGATTTTAGATTCGGTTGGTATAGCTTCAGTAAGTGTAGACAGTAATAAACCTACCCCTTTCCCTATTGCCAATCAATGGAGAGGGGGAGGAGGAACAAAAGGACGGTCTATAAGCAGGGGGAGACAGAGGAAGAGGCCAGCAGAGCAAACACAAGCTGGACCTACACTAAAGAAGATTTGGCAGGGGAACAAGAATCCCTAGTATGGAATATATCCATGAAAACTTTAACTAAAGATGAACGTTATGTACTGGAAAAAGGTTTGACATTTATTCCATCCACCAAAAGTAATATTACTGATAATATCATTGATCTGAAGCTTTTTATACGAGATTTACAGATCAGAGTTGACTATAGTAATAAGATAGATATTCCTCATCCGCTTAGGAAACCGAGTACATATATTCCTAATAACCATGCATTAATTGAAGCTTATTCACAATTAGTTGAACAAGAGCTATATGATAATGAGACCAAGAATAAAAATAAGAGATGGACTGGCAATTTGAAACCAGACCACAGGAAAGCCCTTACCTCTCTGAGACAAGATGAAACTATTATGATTAGACCAGCAGACAAAGGAGGGCCAGTCGTGGTTATGGACATGGAATTCTATAAAAACCAGATGTCCTTGATGTTGAATGACTCTAATTTTTATGAGAGAATTAGTCTTAACAGAGTTAATACAATAGTAGCTGATGTATCATATAAATTGAGTAATATGTTACACGAAGGCAAGATTAATGACGAACTATATAGATATTTAAGGATAGATAACCCCACCATTCCAAACATACAAGGGATTCCAAAAGTACACAAAAACGGAACTTGTCCCCCTATGCGACCCATAGTTGCTGGCAAGGGCTGGGTAACTGAACCTATATCCTTATATTTGGAATCAATACTTAGACCCATAGTAGATAAACATGAGCACATTCTGAAGGACACCAGACAATTTTTATTAAAACTTTATGAAAAAACATCTATACATGGTAATGGACAGAAAGGGCAGGACAGTATTCTAGCTACGTTTGATGTGCAATCCCTGTTCACTGTAATACCGAACAAAGATGGACTACTGAGACTAGAAAGGAGGTTGATAAAAGATGGTATTCTCTCGACCAGTAAAATTAGTGTCCTATGTGAGCTAATGGAGATAGTTCTGATAAATAACATTTTTACATTTGATGGTATAATTTACATACAAAAGGATGACGTAGCTATGGGCACTTCTTGTGCCAATAGCTACGCCAACCTTATTATGGCCGACTGGGAGGATATGTCCCTTTTTCAGATGGATGACTTTAAGAGAAATGTATCCTGCTACACTCGTTTTGTTGATGACCTCTTCCTTATTTGGAAGGGTAGTGAAGATAAATTGAATGAGTTATATATAAAGATGAACAATGACAATAGTTATCTGAATTTTACTATGGTTCAATCTAAAGAGGTTATACCATTTTTAGATGTATACATAGAAAAACTAACAGATGGTTCTATAAACACAGGGGTATACAGGAAAAACTGTTATAGAAACAGTTTCCTTCATCGCAGCAGCATGCACCCCAAACACATCTTTAGTAATATTCTAAAAAGCCAAGCGATGCGAGTATCTAGACTGAACTCAAATGATGCAGGGTTCATAAGAGAGATAGAAGAACTGAAAGTAAAATTTATTAATAGGTCTTACACTAAGGAAGAAATTGAGAATAGTCTCAAAGATATAAGCTCACTTAGAGAGGGCAGAGCCCACCCTTATTTTGCTGAACAACCTGATATATTAGAAGGTCCTGGTATTGATAGTACTGATTCTGCGAGTAACATCAGGATTCCGATACACTATACGCAGGATGCTAATAGCAGTTAAAGTATTTATAGGAAATATTGGGATATTCTCTTAACTGATCCTAATATCTCTAAACTATTAGGTGATGTCCCTATGTTTACCTACAAAAATAAATTCAACCTGCATAGAATGCTATGTGGCCCAAATAGAGTTGAAAGGACCAGGCCAGCTGATACTAGCAACATTACAAAGAAATGCAATAAATGTAATCAATGCAAGTACATTAAAGAATCCAACATGTTTGTACATCCAGTGACAAAACAGGAATTTTTATTTACAGCAAAAGCGACTTGTGATTCTGAACATGTTGTCTACCTAGCTACATGCCAGTCCTGTCCTGCATTTTATGTAGGAAAGACGGACCGTAAACTGAAGGAGAGGATAAGAGAACATGTGTATAAAATGAGGGTGTCATGTTCTTCTAATGCCCTATCAAAACATGTACAGAATACAACAGCTGCACATAGTTTTTTGTTCCAAGTTATTCATGTCAACAAACCTGGAATAAGGAGAGGTGACATATCTAACAATACTGAACAGATAGAAGTAAAATGGATTATTAGGCTAAGGGCAGATCGTAGCCCTGGTATAAATGATAGAGTATCAATTAAACCAATACTTAAGGCTAGGAAGCTCAAAGGTACAGGCTGATTTTATTTAGTTATTTATCTTAAATATAATTTTGAAATGGAAATGATAGAAGATTTCTGTAACCAATCCTCAAAGATTGGAGTCCAAAATATATGCTGTTTTTATTCAGCTATTTATTCGGAATATTAGATTGTAACTATACACTTTTTTACACTTATTAATAGTCACACATCTAATATAAGAGAGATAGGATCACACTAACTTGAATATGTGAAATTACATGTATTTTATATATATTCCATGATGATTGTGATATTTATGCTACTTTTATATGAAATACTGAGAATTGTATGGCTTGTACATATAACCACCCTTACTTTCCATGTACTTACGTGAAGGTAAATACACTATACATATGAAATATGGTTCTTCTATATATTTCTTGCATATATTAACGTAGCTATTTATATATCACATTATATGTTTTTATTATATCTTCATTAAAATGCTATTTTAAATAACTTATATTATAAATAATATTTATATGGATTTTATTTAACATATCTACAAACAAGAAGCTATTAATTATTTTTATATACATTATTAAATCCAGAATAAGCTATACTCTATATAATTAGCTGTAGCAATAGGGCATATAAGTATATTATATTGCTTTAGAACAAGGTGCAAATAAGATATGAATTATTTTTAAATATTATTTTAAGTACTTTTTATGAATTGTGCATTTGAATATGAAACAAATTGAATATCCTATAACTGCACATCTATGTAACTCTGATATAAGAAAATCGTTTGATTTTATGACTTTGTACCTTTAATGTTCACAGGATATGACATATGTAAAGCAGTAACACATTATTTATAAATATAAGTGCATGTCCATTTGATTTTTAATGGCTTGATAAAGACCTAGTCGAAAGCGCTTGCCAAACTTGTTAAAATAAATATTTTTATTACTGTCCGTTGAACGCTTGGTTTATTCTTATTGTATCTGACAAGCTATAGTTCCACGGACTATTATATTGACATTCTGTTTCGATGTAACACCAATAGCGGTGCATCTGCTTGGAATACCTACTTGCTGGTACTTTATGGTTACAGAAGTTCGTGAGTATATCTCTCGCCCACTGTGCCGTCAGTTTTTTGAATTGTTTACTTCGCTTGTCTTGAGGGCACAAGAGTATTTGTGAGCGCTACCTTATTTTAACAATGATAGGAAAATGACTAAACTTGCAAATGAAATAAAAACTGTTGACACTAATCTGCATAAAGACTTGTTGTTTGAACACAGAATTGATGATTACTTTAAAATATTTGAAAAAAATAGATAATGTGGTGAACGACATTAAAAGTAGAAAACAACGTAAATTAGTTAGAGATGAGAGGGAATATTTGGAAGGGAAGGCATAACCATTACCTCCCCTTGGGCAGAATTTGATCAACAGGGTTGAACAATGAGATATATCAGAAGTAATTAACAATGTTGAAGAAGTGAATGACAGTAATGAACATGCCCCTGACCCTTTGGAGTATCCCTCTCTAAGGAGGTCCGAGCGGCTGAATAATCAGAGGAGGGAAGAAGGGTACTACAATTACAACAACCATTACCCCCACAACAACAACAAGAATCACTGGGGGAGAATGAGAGGGAATGCATCTTACAAGAAATACTAGAGGATGAGCCACCAGAATGCAGTGTCATCAGTAACAAACATGGGAACTTCAAAATGTATAACTACAGCAGCATGGAGCTGTGTGAGGAGGTAGCTGATTTCTTTGAAAAAGGCTTATCATTTGTACCCGATAAAGATACTACTATTGATGAAGCCTTAATAAATCTGAAATTGTTCACTAGAAAAATAAACCTAGATTTTTATTTTAAGGGGATGACACAAGTGAAACAGAATGGTACTGTGTGTAGAAAGACCAGTGTTTTTAACCCCCCTTTACATCCTAGTATACAGATGTACGAAAAAATGTACGAAAATGACATAAGGGCTTTGGTATAAAATAAGAGAAGGATGGTCGAAGAGAATATAAATATATCCAGAGCTGAAAGTGAGATCCTTAGGAACCTTTCTGGCAACACCAGTATAAGGGTAGCAAAGCCTGATAAGGGAGGAGGGCTAGTTGTCATGAATAAAAATACATATGTAGATAAGATACTTAGTATTTTATATACTGACACATATAGTGAGATCAGCATTAATGAGAAGGATATATTGGAAGAACTGGTATTAAATCATGCATTAACTAAAGATGAATATACATATATGTATATAAAATAACCAAAAATACCTACTATATTTGGGGTCCAGAAAATACATAAGAACTTACGGGACCCTCCTCTTAGACCTATTGTAGATGTTAGATCATCAAAAACATATTCGATAGCAAGATTTGTGGACAGTCAACTTAAACATGTGCTTACAGATTGTCCATGGATCTTAAAAGATTAATGGGATTGTTTAAGGAAGATCACTATGGACAAATACCTGGATGGCTTAATATTTGTTACCATCGACATCAAAGATTTGTTCTCTACAATCCCACATGATGTAGGGATCGAATGGTTTTATTCTTATTTATGCTAATATTCTGACTTAAGACATGATCGTATCTTAACTATAAAAACATTAATGGAAACGGTGTTAGAAACAAATATTACTTTTGAGGAGCAATTGTTTAGACAGAACAAAGGGGTGGCAATGGGGGCAGCATGTGCCCCCATTTTCACAAATATTGTCCTTGCATTCTGGGAGAAAGAAATAGTCTTCAAAAGCATATATTTAGAAGGATGGACCTTCTATGTCCGTTTTCTAGATGACATCATAGTCTTTTGGAAGAATGGGGAGCAAGAATTAAAAGAATTCTTGGAATTTATCAATTCAAGCACTCATTTTCTTGAATTCACTAGCAATATGAGTAAAGACAAGGTCAACTATCTAGATATAAGCATTGAAAAGAATCATGACACTAAGACATTCACATCAAATATTTATAGGAAGCCTACATATTCCAACACACTCCTGCATTTCAAAAGTTGCCACCCTATCCATCAAAAAAAGTAATTAGTAAAAGGGCAAGAGGTGTGTATTGCAAGGATGGTGTCAGGGGATATGGAATTTGAACAATAACTCAACATATTGCAAAACATGTTGGTTATGAGAAAATACCCTTCTGATTTTTTAGACCATATATTCATGGAGGTGAAAACAAAAAGAGAACAGGGAATATTCCAACCCCTACTAGGGAAAAACCTAGGTAATGGAGGATTAGACAGACAAAAGACAAATAACTTTGATAAATCAGCTAATTTTAAATTTAATAATCAATTTCAAGATGTTAGAAAAATCTTGCAGAGAAACTGGAATATATTCAGGGTGAATCAGGAACACCTACAGTTAGTAGGGAATTCACCCAGAATCATATACTAAAAAGATGAGAGTTTTAAAAACATTATTGAAGGAATAGGAGTGTGCATAGAGAAGGGGGGAGGAATGACAAAATGTGGGTTTTGCCTTCAATGTAGAAACATTAAGGAAGGCAAGGAAGTCTATATTCCACATTATGGAAAACACTCCCTATATAAGAAGTACACATGTAGCAGCAAGGGGGTGGTATATCTAGTGATGTGTTCCCTTTGCCCGTGTTTCTACATAGGGAAAACAGTCAATGCTTTGAGGACACGCATCTATCAGCACAATTATGACATAAAGAAAAAAGATATGAGAAATGCTCTTGGCACCCATATCATTTCACATGAGGGTCAGAAATTCAATTTTGCGGTCATCGACCAAGCTACTGTAAGGGAAAGAGGGGGTCCCCTTAATGACTTTTTAGAACTAAAAGAATTGAGATGGTAACTGAGGGCCAGTGCCTTAGAATTTCCTGGGTTGAACAGTGCCATTTCCATCAGTTCAATATTAAGACTGAAATCAGAATTCTACATGTAAAATAATTAACTGAACAAGACAGCAAGTGGTCTTGTGAAATTATAAATATGCATATGTGTGAAAGTATTTTATGTATGTAGTATCAGTTGTATAGAATTTTAATGTATGTGGCACTTTCAGTACTGGTAGTATTTTTAAATGCATGATATATGCATATATATTTGTTTTTTTAACAAAAACGTATTTTAACATAATTTAACAAGTAGGAAGTGATGTCATGTTTTTGGAGTATAAATGAGGTGGGGTTGACTGCAGTGTTATTTTCTGATGACGTTTTTTACCAGGAGACGAAAGCGCTCAAATAAAGGATTGTTGGTGTATTTCCTTGGCTTCCTTGGTGGTCATTAGTTCAAGTGTTTTTGCAACGTGTCTGTGAAGTTAATTAATGAAAGCTTACTTTTGAGTAATAATGAGTCATTGCTTGAACCATACCTTCAAATACATAGAAACATATTTATATGGATCCTGAAAATATATATTCAAAGTGAGAAGCCAAAACTTGTTCTTAACACCTCTTACTAGCCAAATATTGTTGTTCAAAAAGTGTATGTTTTCTAATCAACTGATCAAAAATGTATTAATAATTATATTTCTAATTGCTTTCACAAATGAGTGCTTGACATCCTTTGATACCTAGAAAATGCTAGAGTTTAAGAGAGGCAAACTATTATATTGGAATCAGTTTCTTTCAGCTAACAAAATAAACTCTACAGACTATTTGATTGCCAGATATAGTCTGCAGAATTGAAATTGGCTAGACATCCAAACTTGCAAGGAATTCATACATTTCAAGCTCATATCTTCACTGGAGGCATACAAGAAGATTACCCCAAAAATCTTAAGACTTTACCTCAACCATTATCAATAGCACACTTAAGAACACCTCTTACATATTTATAATTTATAGGATCCCCAGAAATGATTTGGTAAAACAGGTATTTCTTTTTGGAATTATTCTGTTAAAGCAAATAGACAAGAATTCTCAGCAAAGGATAAAAAACTTTGTTTACAGTTGTTGAAAGGGTCCATATCTTCCCTGTTTTGGTGAGTATACACATGGAAATTCTTGCAAAGATGTTTTCTTACACCACACAGATTAGCAATAACATACAAGAAAGATTAATTAAAATGCAGGAGATGTGGACATCTTGATGCTGACTGGATACACATGGTTGTTAATTGCAAAGTAATCTCTTCATTTTGGTTAGATTTTAGATATCTTTGCAAAGCTTTATGGAATGACAACTGTATCATTTCTGATTCCCTTATTCTTTTCAATGTACCTGTTCCTAAAGTTATCCCTAAAAAACAAATATTTTTTACTGTGGTCAGTTCTTTCTATAGCAAGGAAAATTGTTACAAAAAATTGGAAATCTCAGTCTACTCCTATCTTTAAAATTGAATTTGTTCACCTAGCAAAGTCTGTCTGTAGAAATGAGATTGCTGCTATAAAAATAAGAACAAATAACACAACCCATTGTTTAATAGCTTGGAAGAAATAATTTAACCTTTTAGAAAAATGCTATGTGTTTTTCCTATGTATATTAATTTTCTTTGTTATGGACACTATATATAGTTTATTTTGTTCCCTTTCTGTTCTTACATTGTTAAATTATTGTTTTATAAAATGAATAAAAAAATTTTTGAGAAAAAAAATTCTGACTGATCTTTTGTTGCTGTAGCTGTTTTTCCTTTTACTTCTTGTAGAGCTAAGTCAACTTTTTCCTGCTTCCACTACTGTTTCTGAAGAAGGAAGCCCTTGCAACTTGTTCCTTATGTCTTCTTTATTGTCTTTTTCCTTTGTTGTATTTGTCCTTGATTAATGTTTTTGCCTTCTTTACCCATTTGTTCTAATTACTTATGTCCTCTTAAACTGACATTATACTCATCCATCTATATACATATATATATATATATATATATATATATATATATATATATATATATATATATATATATATATATATATATACGGGTCTAGGTTAGAAGATCGACAGCCGATATAACCGGCAACGGATTAGCGGGCGCCAGATGATCGACACTCGGAAGATCGACACTACGGATGAACACGCCGACGCCAGGGATAGTGAGTTGGAAAGAAGGCTGTGTGAGTATGCGGTGGTGACGGACGTTAGGGTGCGAGTAAGGTAAGTGTGGATAGTGACAGTCTGTGGGGATAGGGATGGGTTAAGTGAGTTAGGGTTAGGGCGCGGGTTAGGTAAGTGTGCGGTAGTGGTATTTTTTGGGTTAGGGGCGGGTTAAGTGAGTTAGGGTTAGGGCGCGGGTTAGGTAAGTGTGCGGTAGTGGCAGTTTTTTGGGTTAGGGGTGGGTTAAGTGAGTTAGGGTTAGGGCGCGGGTTATGTAAGTGTGCGGTAGTGGTATTTTTGGGTTAGGGGTGGGTTAAGTGAGTTAGGGCGCGGGTTAGCTGAGTGTGCGATAGTGACGGACCTTAGGGTAAGGGTTTGGGTTAGGGTTGTACATAGTTGTGTGTGTGAGGTTTAGTGTGGGTTTGTGAGGATTTTGGTGTGCTTGTGTTCTGTGTGTGGTTTTTGGATAAGGGGATGTGTTTTGTTAGTTGATTGTTGTTATTGTGGTGTGTGCAGTGTATGGGGTTTCGTGTTTGTGGACCATCGGTTACTTGTTTGTCGGGCATGTGAGGTGTCGTGTTTATGGTTTGTCGATAATGTGGTGTCGATGTTTCTGTTGTCGGTGAAAGTGGCTGTCGATCTTATGACCTAGAACCATATATACATATATATATATATAGAGAGAGAGAGAGAGAGAGAAATCTAATGCCAGAGGGGTACATAAGAAGCAAATTTTATTTTAGGGAGTATAAAGAACTGGGCAGTGTTTCCAGGTATGCCTTTTGTATCCATGCAAGTATTTGTCATCTCAGTTTATTAGGAAATACTGTTTTTGTCAGCTTTGAACATTTGTACATGGACAGAACTTATTTCATCCTTGTAAGAAAATAAGACTGAATTTCTTTCCTTTGTTATGATTTTTGTTAAAGTCATCACTTAGGTTCATAGGTAGGTACTAGGCTATCTGCCCGAAGGCATTTATAAGCCTAGCCAGAATGTGTTGGCTTTTGCCGCCCCCTTAGATTAGTTCCCTGTGCCTCTGTCCAGCAGAGCCACTGAAGTGATCCCCAGGGTAAACTTTCTGTTTCCCATCCACTCGTCAAGGATTCTCTTGAAGAGTGTTAGTGAGGAGCTCTGCCTAATGTAGTTTGAAATCTTGTTCCAGAGCATGGGAAGTCTCTGGGACAGGAATCTATCCCTCCACCATGTTCTATTTATTGTTGTGGTGAGGTTTAGAAACCTAGAGTATGTGGCTCGAGGGGATAAGCTTTTCTTTAGGTGGAGCATGTCCATCAGTTTTGGGATGGACATGGCCTTGTATGTCAAGCAGAGATCACCACTGAGTAGGTGGTATGCAGCCAAGTACAGCTGGAGTGTCTTCAGTCGAGCTGCATAGGGCATCTGTTTAAGGCCAGTGATCCTCTTGGTGAGGTACTTCTGTGGTCTTTCCAGCTGTTGCAGGTGTCTTGTAAGATACATCCCAAATGGGACGTTGTACTCCATGATGGGTCTGATGAGCGATGAGTAGAGGGGCACAATGACCTCTTTTGATCTGGATGTGAAACCTTTTGTGATTAGGTGGGCCACATAGAAGGATTTTCTAACCACTTTGGCAATGTGATTATCAAAGAAGAGATTGCTATCTACTTGGGTCCCCAGATCCCTTATTATGTTTTTTTGTATTTAGGGGATTACCACCTTTGTGGTAGTTTGTGGGTACTTTGTTTTTTCCAAAGGAGATAACTATGCACTTTTTGGCATTTAGCTTGAGGCCATGATTTTGACACCAGGTATCCGTCTCAGTGAGACCCTTTTGGAGGACGTCTGTGTCAGCTGGCGAGTCAATTATAGCCCATAGTTTGCAGTCATCTGTGAACTTGGTCAGCCATAGTCCTCCTGTTCTTGCCTGTACCTCTGAGAAGTATATGCCAAACAGGAGGGGTCCTAGGACTGAGCCCTGGGGAACACCACTTGTAACTGGTTTAGAGTCAGACCTAGCTCCCACAACTCTTACCATGTGGGTTCTGTCCATGAGCCAGTTGGAAACCCATCTTGTGACATAGGGGATTATGTTCAGGCTGGTGAGCGTGTCTATAATACCAGAATGGGGAATGGTGTTGAAGGCCTTTGCGAGGTCTAGGTAGGCTGTGTGTACCACTTTTCCCTTGTCTATAGCCTTGATAACTGTCTCAAAGAAGTCCACCAGGTTTAGGAGGCATAATCTGCCCTTAACAAAGATGAACTGGGTAGGGTCCAGTGTTTGGAGGTTCCCAATGTCTCTATTAATGAGTTTCATGATGCTGCGCTCCATAGCCTTGCAGACCAAGCTAGTCAGGCTTATAGGGCAAAAGTTCCCAGGATCTATTGTGGCTCCACCTTTGTGGAGCGGAATAACTGTTGTTGTGCACCACTCTATGGGTACGTAGCCAATGGAGAGGCTGAGTTTGAACAGTGTGTTTAGGTGAGGGGTTAGTTCGTCTTTGAGCTTGTGTAGGACGCAGCCTGAGACACCATCCGGTCCCATTGATGCTGTGTTTTTGGCTTTGGAGAGGGCTGTTTTAACCTGAGTATCTGTGATTTCAGGGGCTCTACATTCTTTTGGTATGGTTATGGGCCATTTTGGGGGTGAGAGGGGGGGGGTAAAGTGATCAGAAGTCTGGAAAAAAAGCTACAAAATACACTTCAGTCTCTGTAGAATCCAAGGAGCCTAGGAGCCTTCTGACCTCCAGACCCCCATCTTAATTAAATTATTTCACTTTAGTCTTGGCAGTCTTATGGTTCAACTAAAGACAGTGTGTGCAAACACAAGAAAGAAGTCACCCAGGTGAGGTGGTGCTTTCATTTTATGTATTTAAATATAATGACCTGTTTACTGCATTTGTTTTACTGATGTACTAGTCTGCAGTGGATCATTAACAAAAACAATTGGGCTTTGTATAATTGTGTCTCTGCAATGTCTTTCATGCAGCATGTTTAGGATTGTGTCCATTTGCAGGGAAGGAATTGTAAGGCCCAGTATCTGAGTGCATGTATGACAGTCACCACAGTAGGGGTTAAGGCCAAAAACAGATAATTATAATAAGACAAAATGCACAAATCTTGCACACAACTAACAAAAATTTAATTAGAAAACACACAGAAACGTAAGCGCTTTTGCGAATGTAATGCTCGCTTCATCAGACCAAAACAAATAAATTTACAAAAACAGATAATTCCTGCTGACAGCTTGTATGATGGCACAGCTGATGTCAGTGTTACTCAAGTGGTGGAGGAGAAATCCACGAGTTGTGGTGATGGCTAGATAGCCAGGGGACAGGAAAATATAATAAAAAAAACACAATATTACATATTCTTCTCAAAAGATTTATTGTATACCTTGTTAATCAGAACTCTGTGACTTTATCCCTGAAGTCTTTTGTCCTGACTTTTGTCAGCATTGCCTCAGATACAGTTCTAGAGATGGCCAGCAGTACTAGAGATGGTCCTTTCTCTGAGATAACTGTTATGTTATATGAACCTGTCTTATCATGGATACACAATAAGTAATAATGCACAGTTTGCTAATGTAGTTCTGTGTGGCACAGATATCTTTTATTTGTATCTTTTTGTAAGAGTTCACTAGCTAATAATTTACAGTACCTGATATGCTACCTATGTGTCTATTATTGTCTCTCATCAGAGCCCCTAATGGCTACTAGAGGAAAATAAAATCAGGGTCATTCATCCATAGTTAATGGCAGTAGAAGGTACACTTACACTATTATTTATTACTATATTAAATTATATATACTATAATACATGCATAATTAAATATGATATTGCATTAACATGAGTTAGGATTTCCCACAGTTTGTTTCGCTTGGATCAACCTTGTGTAACATACACCCATAGCCTTCCTAGAACATGAAAGCACTGCATATCTGCCACTTGATCCCACCTTCCCAGCTTCCCACCCAGTAATGAAAGGATACTGATTACATCTAGTCACCAACAGCATTGATGGAAGATGACCATGTGATGTGCAGTAACTTAAACAGAGGGACTCTTGGATCTAAGTTGTCTTTGTATTTGACTAGAAGCCAGCCATGTCTTTTAATCAGTTTAGAGTGCTATCATTTGAGAAGAGTCTGTACTACAAACCAAGTTATTCCATTTTGGTATTGCCTGAACTTATAGCCGGCCTTAGGCATAGGCCAACTAGGCGGCCGCCTAGGGTGCCGCTGTAGTAGGGGTGCATTTCCAGTATTTATTTGGTGTAGGTAGACTAGGATGGGGGTACTGGGTGGTGTGGTGGGGGGCGCTGTGGAACCCTTTTGCCTAGGGCACCAGTTGACCTAAGGCCGCTCCGAACTAATATAAAATTACCAGTTTGGATATTAGTAACTTAAGGGAAGACATAATTCCTTTGGATACAAATTACCTCCTGGGCAGCAGAACAGCAATAGAAGTGTATTTATTGGTTTGGTATCATTGTACCTGAAAATTGCAATCTGACTAGACACCCTAGAATATCAGCCACAGAAAATCATTTCAGACTATGGGACAGACAGTTAAATTTAAGTGATGCTAGATAGTGCAACTTCAACAACTGTGCCTTTACTCAGTGTTCACTGGTCAGCATTACTCTTAGGCATATATGTCAAGTGTACATCAAATAATTTATATGAGACTCTGGTAGAGTATAGACTTGCGGCTATATCTCACTGTGTTGTGCCCTAACTATTCTAATCCCCTTTAAAATAAAATTAACTGCAATTTGTGCCTGCCCCTCAAACATCTACTTTTATGCCAAAATATAAAATCCATTCAGATGGGCAAATCAAAGACTTTATTGCAAGTCATTCAACTCAGCAATATAATGCACATATTGTGTGTGATTCTATTACATGTTATTTGTATGCTGACCTTTAGATGTGGTTTAAGACTTGAATAAATCAATGGTAGGAAGAATTATTTTATCTGCAAAGTCTGAAACAGGTATAATATTTGTTCAGAAAGGTGGAACAATACATAAGTACTTTGTCAATGTCCTTAGTTCTCATATAAATAAATGTTTGCCAAAAAGACAGCAACAACATTTGAAAAAAATACATCATAGTTCTGATCGGTGATAGCTGTAACCAACAAAAGGTATATCCAGCAGCATTTAAGGGACATCAAACTGAAGTTATTTATAGAACAAATAAGAATGATAGTGGCAAACAAATTTTATTAGCATCATCTTCCAACATTTCTTTGGAAGCTCTTCAAAACAATCAGCAGTTAATAAGCAAGCAATAACATTGTTTTACAACAATGTGAGTCTAATATAGAGGATTATGAGTGGAATACCGCTCATAACCGGCTTATTGTGTTTGACACATGGATGCCAACAAATTCACCTTCAGAACAAAGCTTGAGGTGCATCTTGGCATACATACAGGGTTATGATCAGTGAGGACATCATAATTCTTTGCAGTGCATGGAGCTTTATTTGCTCTGTAAACTACTAGTTACAGAAAAAAAAGAAAAAAAGCACTAAATGTTTTGTCGGCTTTTAAACCTTTAATACACTTAGCAAGTGCTGTCAGGAAGACAGTAGAGACAATCCAGGGGAGAGGGTGTAAGTCTCGCACTGGGCTGTACCCATATCCGCAGCAGATCTCCAAGGTGAACAGCCTCTGACATGTTAGAACAATGTAAGTAAGGGAAGTCAGCAAGCCAGATCCGTAACTTCAGGATAAGGATTGACTCTAAGGGCTGGGTTGGTCAGGCTTGGGCATGAAGCAGGGCTGGGCACTGACCAGTCCCTTATGTTTACACTCACCTTGCCATGCCTCTCAAATGTCCAGATTTTCATAGAATGTCCAGGTTTTTGTATAACATGTTTGGTCTGTTCCTCATAATTTTTTTTTTTTTTGAGCAAATCACTGAGGCTTGAAGTCACTAAATAATGATTTTTATTTCAGTTTCAAACTTTGTATCCTTCAGAAAAAGCTGGCAGACAAATATCCTGCTATTCTATCTACTTTGTAAGGGGCACATTATCAGTATGGACAGCAGGCAGAAACAAATCTTTTTTTATTCTACCTCTGTCTTCTGCTGGTCAGTATTGGCAGATTTGCCTGCCTAATGTGAGACCCAACCATAAGAAGTTAATCAGGAAGTGCTTAACATTTGTTAAGGTTGGGTCTTGTTCTATAGCAGCGTTTAACTGATTTGTCTTTTTCCAAATATCATAGTGTAATCACCATGCTCCATGCACTGCAATGTTAAATGAAATACCAAAACAACAATTTGCAAGCCATTTATTATAAAAAAGTGGAAATAATCAGTTAAATCCTTACAGACATAAGTTAAATCCTTACAGACATAATGGCCACTGGTTCTGGGGCTGATTTTCAAAATAATAATGGAATATTAAGCTGTCTGTTGTGAGGAAATTGATGCCATAATCCATTCAAATGGACAGTCCTCTCCTAAAAATACATGAATTTTTGGGGTTAGTGAGGATCACCACACTAATGACCATGCAGCTGCATCATAATGACATTCAGTTACATTCTATGCTAATGAGCCTAATTTTGCATGCAAGGCTTAAACCAATAAAGAACAATGACTAAACAAATCTCCTGAGCAGGCCTTTAAAAACGAGGATTTTTTTTTACTTGGTTGCAGAAGTTCTGAGGTAACCTGCAAGGAATGCTCACAACCTAGTCTACATTTGCTAATGTTTTATAGATCAGGCACACTAACTAGGTATGCCGAAAGCCTTTTACAATGTTGTGTGAAACAATAGGCCTTGATGAGTCAGTTGTGTGAGATATGTTACAAGATGCATGTCTGTAGTTATTTGTATAGAAAACTGGAAGGTGCTGTTTGAATGCCCACATCAGAGTTCAGGCAACCGGAGTATAGTGCAGCTGTATCATGTAATTTGAAGCAACACCTCTATGGTGTTTTCTGAGCCAGTTGTAACCTCTGGGGCTACCAATGTAATGTACACAGCAAAGGAATGGACATACAGATGGTGAGACGTAGGACAGTAGTACTAAATACTATGGACTAAGCTGGAGGTATAAAACAGCCATAGGTTGCCAGAAAGATATCAGAAACCAATCTTCCTTTCCTGGTAAAATATATTAGAGTCAGTGCTATTGGGTCTTCCCAGCAAAGCAGCCTGAAAACACTATATAGGAATAATATAATTCATGGCTGCTGGGAAACATTACTTCTATTTTTTTGATAATCATGGTGTACCAGCCGCAGCATATACTAAGATAAATAATGACAAATATTATGCATAGTACCCTATGTAATATTACTTATATACTTATCTTCTTCTTCTTCTTTCGGCTTTTTCCCGGTTAGGGGTCGCCACAGCAGAACACCTGTCTGCTCATGATTGGCAGTGGAATTTTACAGTGTCAAGTTGCCAGCCCGGCACCCAACCTTCCACAGAAGGCACACACATGCATACACTCACACCTAAGGCCAATTTAGAGTGTCCAATCCACCTACAGCATATCTTTGGGGTGTGGGAGGAAACCGGAGTACCTGGAGGAAACCCACGCGACCACAGGGAGGACATGCAGACTCCGCACAGAAGGCACCCCAGCTGATGATCGAACCAGAGAACCTCTTGCTGTGAGGTGACAACACTAACTGCTGCACCACCATGGCCACCCTTTACTTATATACTTATACAGTTTGTTAATTGGGGTAGAGCACTGATTACATTTGACCAATTTCAGTCTCAACCCAGAATGTAAACACACATCAAGTTGAAAAAAATAAAAATAATTTATACAGCAAAAGAACATACGTAAACAAAGGAATAGTTAAAATACAACAGAAAAAGATGATTTAAGAAGGTAGCCAACAGAAACCATTACGTAAAATATTTACTTTTTTAATTTCTCCAAATCTTTTGGGTTTCTAATACCATGACAGGAATGGACCCCATTCCTAAGTCAAAGTACAATTAAAGTTCATGAAATTAGTATTGTTTTACTCTTTGATGTCAGCCAGTAATGCTCTTCACAGCACCTGCAATGTGCCCAGTAATGACTCCTTCTGCTATTCATATAGAGTTGCATGGATTATAGACTATTTTTTATAAGACCTGCTGCTTCTACTGCTATTGGAACTGTCTGGGTATCTTTCTTCCACATTGCTCTCATTTCTGGCTGCAGATCCTGATATTTTATGACTTTATGTCTCTCTGTAAGCAAGAAAGTGTAGTCACTGGGTGTAGCAATTTCAATGATCAATGCTACTTTTGTCTTATTTTCTTGAAACACTATATCCGGTTTTCTAGCATCTATCTTATGAACTGTTGTTAATGAGTGATCTCATGTGATATAAACTTCATCATTTTCTATTTTGTGGCTCATGTTTCCAGTGTTTTTTAGCCACTTCAGTACCATAATGTTTGCACAATCTCTAGTGCAACAGTCTTACCACATTGTTATGCCATTCAGCATACAGTCCTTCTGCCATTAATATGTCACACCCAGAAATGAGGTTTGTGATGGTTTCCAATTTGGTTTTACGCAACCTACATTTGTCTGTTTCTCCCACATGTTCAATGGACTTTGTAAACCAGCGGGTACGTAGCCCACTATCTTGAGCTGCCAATCTCTTGGTTTGAATTTGCCTCTCCTTAACCATTCCTTTGTTCATTCCTGATCAACATGAGGTTCTTCCAGAAGTTTTCTATACTTGAAATTATATTTATGCTTTCTCCACATTTCCTGCCTTCTCATCTGGTCCTTCACCTTTTATTCTTTCTTTTGTTTTTTGGCAAATTCAGTTGCTGCCTGATTTTGATCTACTTCTGGTTTGATTTCCATTCCTGCTTGACACCGATATGCTTCTGCTAAATTAAGCAGATAAGTCATCATAGGTTTATTCTTCTCATGTTTCAAGACTTTCACTACATTTGGGTCTTGTGAGGTTAGCAGATATGTATGCAGTCCCACAACTGCAGATCTATACATGCAATCAATTTCAAGGAGCCCCATCCCTTCTTCAGAATGGGGAATATATAATCTTGGTATACACTGATTTTTATAAATCATTTGGTGAACATGAAACATCCTTCTTGTTTTCCTATCTAATCTATCCAACATGTTTTAGGGTCAGTCAATCACTCCAAAACTGTAAGTTAGGACAGGAAGAGCAAATTGGTTTATAGCCTGGATTTTGTTCCTAGATGTCAATGCTGTTTTCAGAATTAATGTAAGTCTTCTAAAGTATTCCTTACCAAATTTTATTCACATTTGTTCATGTTTTATTGTTGATCCTTCATCAGTTCCCAAATATATATTCACTCCCTCTTACTCAAGTTCTTTTATATCACATTCTTGTCCCAAACTGATGTTTTCCTGGTGTTGCAGTTTTTCTTCATTAAAGGTTGCTTTTGCACGCTTATCAAGACCAAATGACATTCTTAAATCATCTGAAAAAAGTTTTGACAACCTGCAGCTGTACTTTCAGTTTCTCATCTGATGAGCTATACAGTTTTAAATCATCAACAAAGAGAAGATGAGAAGTCTTTATACTTTGTTGTTTTTTAGGCGTCAAATTGTAGCCATGGCCTAAGTTGTTAAGTAAACAGCTTAATCAGTTAATGGCAAGGCAGAATAGCAACGGTGACAGGCTCAACCTGGAATATCCCCTTTTGAATTTTTATCCCTGGGATAGTAATCTGTCCTTTATCATGGCTTAATTGCAAAGTGGTCTGCCACTGTTTCATGGTTACTGTAATGTAGTCGGTCAGTGTAGGGCGTATCTTATACATTTTTAAGCAGTCTTTTATCCATGAATGTGGGGTACTATCAAATGCTTTTTTATAGTCAATCCATGCTATACTTAAATTCTTCCCCTTTTTACAGTTCTCCAGTATGACTTTATTCAACAACAAATGATCCTTTGTTCAATATGACTTTCGTTTATTGCCATTTTGTTCTACTGCCATAAATGAGTTTTCTCCTAAATGACTATAAACTCTGTCAGCATCAATTCCCGTGTATAGTTTCTATGTCGTCAGAAGGCAAGTTATTGGTCAATAATTTAGAGGGTAGCTTGCAGGTTCACTCTTAAGAAGGAGCATTGCTTTGCCTGTTGTTAGCCAGGTTGGTGTCTGTTTGGGGTGTGCATATAAATAGTTCTTACTCATGGCTAAATCCTCATGCAAATATGTTAATACTTTTAACCAAATGTTAGGCACTGCATCTGGGCCTGTGGTTTTCCAATTAGAGGCTTTTCCTAACTTTGTCTCAATCTCTCTGGCTGTTACTTCACCCCATTTCATATCCTGTACCTTTAAACTTCTTATTCTTTCTTTTACTTCTTCTATCCATTTAGTATATTTGTTATATTCCACGGGATCTTCATAGATACTTCCCCAAATTGTATCTACTTCCTCTTTTTTTGGCGGCCTTTCAATTCTTTTCACCTTATTTCCCAATTCTCTATAAATGTTTTTTGGGTCATCAATAAATTGCTTAGTTTGTACTTTTCCTTTATCTGTGTATCTTCTAAGTTTTTCTGCTTGTGCAGAAATTTTCAATTTATTTGCAATAGTGCATGATAGATCCTGGTTTGTTCTAATACTGTGCATTGCTTTTATCACATCTATCTTTCTTAGTATTTTTGTTGATCTATTCCCTCTTCTATACTCCTCTAACAGTGACACTTCTTGTCTTAATTGCTTTATAGTTTTCTCTATTTGATACTTCCATGATGGTATTCAATTTCTCCCCTTCCTTTCCCTCACTACCCTATGATCTTGTGGTAGAACCTTATCAGTTATTATTTAGCAGCACAGTAATATATCCTGCTTACTTCTGTTATATATCATGGATCTCTATGTACAGTTCTAATTACTGCATTCATTTGTTTTAGCAATCTTCTGACTTTTTGGGTTTTATTGACCTGCAGTCTATTTCTCTCGTTGATCTTAATATATCTATCCATGTCTATTAAATCAACCAACTCTTCTCTTAGCTCATTTTCTTCCAAACTGAGGGTGCATCCCTTGTTTTCTATTTCCTGTGGGCATTCTATAGAAAGTTCTACAGCATTTTCCTGTGGCACCTTCTCTTCAATTTCATCTTGTGCCATCTGTTGCTCTGTCATATGGGAACTCACTAGCCTATCACTCCTCAACATTGACTGCATCAGAGTTTCCACAGTTTCCTGTTCCTTTCCTTATTGTCTAGCTTCAAGCGAACGTTTATACTGCTTTCCTGTGGAAGTTTCCAAAATATATTGATATGGAACCTGACCAATTGCTTCCTGTTCCACTGGTTTCCCCTTAATTTGGATATCCATTGCTCTATCCTGTGGTGGTGCTTTCTGCATCTGATTTTCTGCACAGAATCCTTCACTTTGCAGGTACTCCATAACTTCAGTTTCTATTTCTTTAACTCCTCCATTACTGATCTCCTTTTCTACTTTTCCTCTTTGTCTTCTTATTTTTTATATTGCAACCTTTTCCATGTCCAGATTCCTTTGCCTGTATTTCTCTTCAAATATCTTTGGTGCTGCTCTTTTTGTATTGGTTAGTTTTGCTTTTTCCTTTGCATAAATATTACACCATATTTTCTTTCCCATGTCCATATTTCCTTGCCAGATGTTTCCTGATCTTCCTGTTTCTCCTTACTTTGGGGACTCACTCCATCATGCTGTAATATAACCTGTATTAGACCTTCTACACCAAATCCTAAACTTCACAGACACTCCATAACTTCATCTTCTATTTTTTTAACTTCTACTTTATGAATCTTCTTTTCTACGTTCCATCTTTGTGATAATTCTTTTTATTGTAAAATTTTCCATATCCGGATTCCTTTGCCTGTATTTCTCTTCAAATATCTTTGGAGCTGCCTTCTTTATATTGATTAAATCGGCTTTCTCCTTTGCAAAAATATTGCACCATATCAAATCTCTTTTTATTTACCATGCCCATATTTCTTTTTATATTGTTCAAATATCTCTAGGTTTTGTTGTTTATATTTTCACACTTCCTCAGATACTTTCTTTGCCAAACAGATCAAAGTTTCTTGATCTATATGCTGTTTTTCACAAATCTGTTGTATTAATGAACGCAAATTTTCATTTGAAGCTTCTGACAGTTTTTCTTGCGAAAGTATTTTTCTTTCCTCTAATTTCTCTCTTAATCATTTTGTATATTTTGTGTCTGTAAATTCTGGGCTTTTTGCTTAATAGTAACAATACATAATTTCTTTCTGGCTCTTCTTTGGCCTATCAGTTTTTATGATTTTTGTGGACTGCTACTTCCTTCTACAACAGGAGAGCCATCCTCTCTCTGGGCCTGGCCTTGTTGTAGGAATGTTTCTGTATTTTAAGAATTCTACACTGTCATTTTTTCCAGTCCTGGCACCAGTGCACCTACCAAGACTGGGCACTTTTTTATCCTGGATCTTGTGCATCCAGCTATCTCTTTTAATTTTTGATCTGCTTTTGTGCATGATATCTGCTATATAAATACAGTCTATATATCAGTGTTGCCTTCATGAGATTTTGTGAAAACAGGGTCCACATCGTGAAGGTACTCACCAAGATGTGAGGATGAATTCAGTTTTAGCACTACTTCGATCCTTTGCTTGCTGACTTTTCATCTCTCCATTCACTTCATTCTCTATTTACTTTATTTAGAGTAGTGACATATTAGAGAAGAGCTGCTTTAGTGAAAATGATAAGCCGTATGTGTTGCAAATTAGAGACTTGGTTATGTGGCCTGAAGCAAAGCATTAACAAATAGAGTGTATTGTGAAATGTTCTTTATGTTGTGCCCAAAAGGAGTAGTTAGAGTGGTATTAAAGATATGAGGGAAGATACTTCCAGAGTTTGGGTCCATGGGTAGAAAGGGAGTAGTAGAGTACTGATTTCTGGTTTTAGGTGCTTGCAAGAGAGTGGCTATGAGATCTGAAGTTATACAGTTTCATATGTTCATAGGATTTTACTAGGTTATCTGCCTTGTAGGCCATTTTAATCCTAGCCACATTGCCGATTCCAAAGGTAAGAATCAAACCCTCTCCTTGTGTCTATAAGGTAAATATCTTAGCCATTATGCTAACTACCAACCAATGATGGAGGCTGTCTAAGTAAGCTAGAGAAAACAGTAGGGCAGGAGTTTTCTTTCAGGAGCTGGAAAAGTTGGGAACCAAAGAGTAGATTGGCTCATTGCTGAATCTGCAGCCAGTTTGCTTTGGCTAGTGTAAGACAGTGGTGTTTAAACTTCAGGGAAAAGGTAATGAAGCAGCAACTGGTGTTCGAGATTGTTTGAATGGTGGTACAGTTTCTTTTGGAGGCAGATGCTATAAGAGATAGGCAGTACTCAAACGGGGCTAGAGGAATCTTTTTTGCCAATAGTATTTCTTGTTGGGTGGGAGAGGAAAGAGATTTTATTGGCTCAAAAGAGTATGGAGTTTATCTTTTTTCAGGTGTTTTGAAGATGATGGTGGAAGTTAAGTAAGAGATCAATCCAGGTTCCTAAACCCTGAAGGTGATATCCTGCAATAGCACTGTTAAGGTGGTCAAGAGTAAGAAGTAAGTTAAGGTTCCTTTGCCTTTTCATGGAGGTTATGAAAAGCATAATTTTTGTTTTGCTGAGGAGTTAAGTAATATTTTTTGGTACTGAGACATTTAATGAAGAAGAGTAAATCTTTATGCGATTCATGTTGAACTGAGTGGGTTATGTGGTTTAAGCAGAAGACAACCATGTCATAGGCATATAGTAAGACTGGAAGTTCAGGAAGGTCGAATGTAAGCTTATTTATAAAAATGGACAAAAGAAGAGGTGCCAATGTGGAGCCTTCAGGGACTCCCTTAAGTGAGAGAGCGGTGGCTGATTTACTGAGAAATGTTGGTTGGATAGATAAATCTGGAACCAGGTATTAGTGTCAGGGCTAATCCCAATGCAAGTGAGGTGGTTAAATAGGATTGGGTGGTCAGCCATGTCAAAGGCTCTGGTAAGATCTATAAATATGGCTACATTAAGGAGGCTTTTGTCCATAACTAAAAGGATGTGGTCAGTGAAGGTCCAAAGTGCAGAGAAAGTGCTGCGGCTTGACCAAAAAACATGTTGCTTGGAAAAGAGAAGGCAACATTGACTTTTGTAGTTTGACAGTTGTTTATAGGCCATTTTTTCTAAGATTTTCCAAGGGTAGAGAGGATGGAAATTGTACAGTAATCACTGTGTAGTTTGGGGTTGGATTTTTTTTTTGGGGGGTATGATTTTTGCTGTTTTCCATATGTTGGCTATACAGCTTTGAAGCTGTAGATATTACTTCAGAAGAACAGTAATGTACTCCCTACATTGAACTATGACCCAGGGGGAGAGGGTGTCTGCCCCTGCAGGCAGGTAAGGTTTTAGGTTTTCAAGGAGGTGTATAATATTTTTGGTTACAATCTTTTTAAATTGGAAGAGGGGACTATAAAGGGGAGATAAGGGAGAACCTGAGTGAGGGAGTGAAGTATGTGAGCTGATGGAGGGGAAGGTGGAGAAGTGAGTACTAAAGTCTGAGGATGAATTGGAAGAGGAGGAAGAGTGAGCATCAGGGGGAGTTTTACAAATTGTTAAACGGCTAACCTCTGCCCTGAATTGCTTAGAGGAGTGAAAAGGGTTTGACTGATGTATTCTCATATGATGGCTCTTATAACATCTAATTGCTTGTTTGGACAGGTTTATGAGGAGGATGTAGTGTTGTCTATAGAACAGCAATGGAGGGGAAGAGTGTAGAGAGGTTTGTAGTAATACTGGATGGTAGACTAAATGGGAAGTTGTAGAAAGTATAAAGACTTTAGGGTAAATGGTATTGAAATCATTTGTTTGAGGTGAAGAGGTATGCGAATAGTAGGAAGAATCAGAACATGAGGAAAGTAATTTTATTTGATGTATTTTCAATAAATCTAATTGTATATGGAAACTCAGTATGTGTTCCTGTTATGGAGGAAAGTGAGATATGTCTCTTTAAGTGGGAGGAGGGGGTGGGGAGCAGGCTGAATAAATAAATAAGTCCAGGGGGTGGCTAGGGAAATGTTGGTCGGAGGGGAACACAGTGGGCAGAGAAACACTCTGAACATGTTTCAATCAGTTTGAGAAAGCTCAGAGGACACAGGGTTGACCAGAATTACCAGTTGTTTTGCTGCCAGGTAAACAGAATTAATGTAAGAAAAACAGACAGCAATCAGTCGGTGTTAGGTTATATTACTACTTAGCTTTCAGAAACAATAATTATTACAGTATATTGAGCAGTTTGTGGTTAAAATGGTGAAAGAATAGCAACAAGGGCACTTAAGCCATTCCCACAGTCATATAAAACATAAAAAGGTGATTTTCAACTTTCAACATTATACATAGGTTGCTGAAAAATAATATAAAAGTAGACTTTTGTTGTTTGTTTTTTTTAAAGGGGGTATTTGCTTGAAAGAAGCCTGTTAATAAAGGGTGGGGGAGTACATGCCTTGTTAGAAAAGCTGTAGCAGAGCCAAACACATTTCAGACAAAGTTGCAGATCAGATCTTAGTCCTTAAATAAGTAAATGCAGGAGATGCTCCACTGAGGGGAAGTATGCAGAAGAGATGGGATGCAGGTAGGTAACTCCTGTCCTACTGGATTGTGGGAATCAGTAAAGTGGTGCTGTTGCCTGTGATAAGAAAATAAGAGAAAGGCACTTCCCCCACAAAAAACAAACAAACAAAAAAAAAACACGTATCCCTCTTGAATATGGAATGCCTTATTTTTGTGTACCTTTATAGCTGTGAGTACTCAAAGAACTATCATGGGGGGTTCTGACAGGGTACTTCTTACTTTTCTAGTGTGCTGTATTAATATAAACATGTTCCAAAGTTAGAAGCAACACCACCATAGTGTTTTTTAGTAATGTGCAAACATTGGGAATGCCAGTGAGGGCATACGTACATTCTCATTTGCATATGCCATACAAGGAAACATACAATCCTTTTTGAATTACAGCCATCTTTGTTGGGTGAGTAGGCTCAACGGTGCCTCAAGCCAAGCATAACCAATTTTGAATTCTATCCCATAGTGTTCTCCCCATGGAGTTACATAACTCACTGCTTAACATTAGAAATTTGAGCAATAGAATGCTAGAGCTTGAGACCTTACTGCTTCTCAAAGACATTCAATTTTGTGTAGTTACCAAGACTCCTTCCATACCATGGTTTAGTACTTTTCATATGTTCACATCTTCTGAGAGTTGTAGAGGCAAATCTATATTCATCCATAATCCCATCATCTCACATCAAATCCCACATAATGAAAGCTTGGAACCTTTTGAAGTCCTAATGTCACGTATCAAAACCAGGTCCCTTTCTAAGTTCCTTCCTGAGTTCCTGAAGAATAGCATGAAAATACTTGCTACAATAACTATAATAACTACATGCTACTGATGGGTGAATATAGCTACCCATCCATAGCTAGCAAACTTATACAACTAATAATAAATATGCACAAAAATTTCTTAGTTTTTTAAATACCAGGCCCTAGACCAAATAGTCTCCTTTTTCTCTAGAGGTGCAAATCTTGTTTTATTTTTGAATTATCACTCATGACACAAGCAAACTTACATTTATATATTATATAATCAAAACATTACATAAATTGTTCATTTTCTGCCTTCACTTAAACCTCATTCCTCCTCCAAAACATTTTTGAGGGACAAATCTTCTTGACCTTGTTCTTATGAACATGTCTCTATCACTTGAGCGAACGCTTAATTGAGCGAATTGTTATTTGTCGAACTGTATTAAGTGAAAGCTCAATTAAGCAAATGCTCGGTTAAGGGAAAAGTTTCCCGGGAAAAAACAGCTGCCCACCCACTAATCAGAACAAAGAAAACTAAATTTAAAACTGCAAAGTGGGAGCTGTGCCCCTCCACAGCCCCCAACTAAATATACCAACTCCGAGATTGCACTACAGTGGGAGAAAGGGCAAATACCCAATGATGGCCAACCACGTCCTTTCCCTGGGAGAAAATTAGCTTAACTGAGCATTCACTTAATTGAGCTTTCACTTAATACAGTTCGACAAATAGCAATTCACTCAATTAAGCATTTGCTCAAATGATATAGACCCCTTAAGAGCATATCCCTGGCCTGTACCCCACCAAGTGTCTCTACATCTTTTGTGAAGTCTGATGGCTGGTCTCGTTTACAACATAGTCCCCAAGATCCATCTTTTTAGGGACTATTCTAAAGCCAATTAAATTTCATTTACTGACAATATGAGAAACTTATGACCCATAAAAATATACTTCCAAATTCTACCCCCATTTCTGGATGTGTAATGAAGCATCTGATCCCATATGTTACAACAGTGTTGGTAATTTCAAAAACAAACCCATATCATGAAATTTTAAAATGTTAACTATATAACAAGAGGAACAAACTACTAGTTATATACTAAACAAAAAGACTTCAGCCTGGCTAGCAGATGCCTAACGATCACCTACAGCATTAAAAAGAGCAAGTCTAGCTTTTAACAAGATTATCACTTCCACCAAGGACCATCAGAAGGCATTCTATAGTTATACTAGGAAACTTAGATGTAACACACTATATTTCTCCTAGCTGGTATAAAATGGTATCACTTACCCCGGGATTCATGAAGCTTGCGCCAGGCACAGGCGTAGCATAGGCGGTCTAACGCCAAATATGACCGCTGAGCAATTCAGGTACGATCCAATTCCACGTGCCCTACCAGCGTATGCCAGATCTGCGCAGCTCTCGGCTCATGTATGCTAATCACCCCATGCGCAGTAGTGCAGCATGCAAATGAAGGTACATAGCAATTCATGAAGTGGTGCAGGTGTAGCGTAAGCATACAGAAATGTAAACCAAAATAAACGGTTTACATTTTCCAAACAGAACATCGGAGCCATGAAAGTGGACCAAACTTACGTATTACAAAGTTAACATATGCCAATGGCTAAATATACAGCCAATGGCATAAAAAACATGCACAACACATAAAAAATAACATTTAATGTCATGGCCACACTAATGCAAAGTACAACCACAGGGCATGTGTGCACAAATGGGAACACAAGGAAAATATATACAGATGTCATAAAATTGCAATGTAACACAAATTATGATTTTGCCATAGTCAATGGTATGCATGCTACACCACAACCAAGGTGCAAGGTTTGCTAAGGGTCTGTGACAGTGTTTGGCGCGGTAACTATGAATTAGTAGTCAATGCCATGCAAATGAGGCAAGTAATACTGAATCGCAAACGTCCCACCTGCCTAAGGATGTACCACACGGCCCAGTGGTACAACACCGAGGAGTGGCCTGGAGGTATACATAACATCAGCAGAGGGGTGTGCCACCGTAGCTATAAGCACATTGGAGCATTGCTAATCCAGGTTTCCCATTGCTAAGCAAAGCTGCAGGATAGTGGTGTGGATATAGCCATAGCTTTGCTTAGCTGAGAGCATACAAGGTGACTGAAAGCGCATGTGTACGTGGATGACAACGCACTCAAAACCTGGTAAACGGCTGCACGCGGCGCGTACCACAGCTGAAATAGGAAGGTTATGGGAAGACAATAAGGAAATGCTGTAGTAGGGTAATTGGAGTACAACTGAGTAATTAACACCTATTAACTCACAGTGGGCCATTGACGGTAGCTAACAAGGCTGCTAGTAGCAACCTGCAGAACAGGATAGGGTAGGTTCCGGACTGCAAAAAAAAAGAACTGTCACAGCAGAGCAAAGTAAACCTGCAGTAGATCAGCTATAGAGCATATTTCACAACACAATCCTGGTTTGGGAAAGTACAAAACAAGAAAGCAGGCTGCTGGATGCATGCCTGACAATGGGAGGGGAATTGTTTTGAAAAGTGAAGGCAAGGGCAAGAGGTGATCCATGGCAGCTAAATGTAATTCAACATCAAAGGCACCACAATAGCAGTACCTGCTGTAAAACACATAAGCAAGATACCCTGCAGCTCTGATTGTGCATACACACCCTATGACATCATCAGCTTCCAAAGCACAATAGTATAAAGTGTGAAGGCACCTCACTCACACTCGTGTATTCCCAAACACTGCACCATAGCTGTGATTCATCAGCGTGTGTTGGAGACTGAAGGTGGTGTGGAGGATGATGCTGACAACCACCTCAGGCCCCAGAGGAAGAGAAGAGTGTTCAGACCAAGGTTAACCTACCAGGGGCTAGATGATTTAGAGATAGTAGAGCGTTACAGGGTGGACAGGGACATCATACAGCAAATTGTTGAGCTGTGCCGGTTACACCTCAGAGCCAGAAACAACTGAGGGGAACCCATCCCAGTGGACATGAAGGTATGTGTAAGTTTGAGAATACTAGCCACAGGTACCTTTCAAAGGAAAACTGGAGATATCATGGGGATCTCACAGGCATCAGCATCCAGGGTACTCCACCAGTTCCTGGATGCCATGTTACCACATGCCAATGAGCATATATACTTCCCCCGAACTCAGGAGGAGTTGGCCAGCAATATGCGCCTCTTCCACCATGTGGCAGACTACCCGGAGGTACTGGGTGCAATAGACTACACGCACATACATATCAAGTCACCACCTGGTGAGCATGGTAGGCGCTACATAAACCACAAGGGATACCACTCCATCAACTGCCAGGTCATGTGCAATGCCCAGGGCATTATCACAAATGTGTGTGCTGGCAGCCTTGGAAGCTACCACAACTCCCACATCTGGCATGCCTCACAGCTGTACTGGGTATTTGTCAGGGGGGACATCCCATATGGCCACCTTGTGGGTATGCTGGCTATGCACTGGAGCCGTGGATGATGACTCCTATCAGAAATGCACACACACCCATGCAAGAACGCCATAATGAGGCACACGCACAAACCAGAATCATCATAGAGCATGTGTTTGGGATGCTGAAATCACGGTTCCATTGCTTGGACATATCTGGTGGAGCCTTGCAGTACTCTCCAGGCACGTGTGCCCACATCTTCATAATATGTGCCATGCTACATAATACGATCCTGTGGAAACAGCTGCAGCAGGGACATAATGGTGAAGGCCCTTACAGCCCACCGCAATTGCCAAGGGCACCACAGGCACAGAGGGATTCAGACCATGAACACCCTATTTCAGCCCCAGTAGGCAGACGGAGGCATGCCCAATATGCCCATACCTTGGCAAAGAGGGAACGTATAGCACATACACTGACAGTGCAGAGCCCTATGGACTGACACACTTCTCCACCTGCACACACAGTAAAATGGATGGCACACACACACAACCACCTGTAAATTGTCATGTATAGGTGGTCTACTGTGTGCATCCTACATAGGCAGCCCTCAACTATTGCGCACACAACAGCTATTGGTACAAGGTAAGTCAACACCTGATCAGTAAATTAAGCTAACAGCATGTGTTGATACTGTATGTATAGGTTCCTAGGTACATCGGTAGGTACATGCCTAATTGTCAGAGGCCATTCATAAGCCTAGCCAAAATGTGTCTGCTGTCGCCACCCCATTGATTAACTAACTGTCCCTCTGTGAAGCAGAGCCAATTGCAGAATCCCTGGGGTGTAACCACTGTTCCCCACCCACTCTGCAAGGATTCCCTGGTGTGTTAATGAGGGGCTCCATATAATGTAATCAGAGATGTAGTTCCAAAGCATGGGGAGTACCCGTGACAGGTATCTGTCACCCCAGCATTCTCCAGTTATGGTTGTGGCAAGGTGTAGCACATTACAGTGTGTGGCTCACTGTGACATGGATTCCCATAGCTGGAGCACATCCATTAAGTATCACTTGGACATACCATTAATAGATATCATCCATATGTAAACTAACTGAGTTACACATTTGTTTGCAGTATGGAGGAACAGCCGTAGTACAGTCCACATACTAAACACCATAACACTTGTACATATCCCAGATGCCCCAGTGGTAAAGCCACTGACCATCTTGTGCATGTTCCCGGTTCCACGACTTGCAAGGGCTGTTACGTAATTCCGATGTCCCGAATAATGGATGTTGGATGCAGGTCATTAGAGCACGTTTAAGCACATGTTAGCGGGTTTTTGCCCCGGCAAGTACCGGTAAGCGTTGTTTAAACATGACTACACAGATATGCGCAAAACAGGTCTAACCTTTACTGAATATCGTGCAGATCACGGGCAAAACTGCCCAGAACTGCTGAAATGTGTGTTATTTACCCTTGTACTAACAGTGCCTGCTCTGAGAGGTAAAACAACCACTGCCAGGAGTAGAACACGCAACCATGTACACAGTCACCTACTACTAAGCTACCTGAGATGTACCAATGGAAGGTGTGTATTGTGACAGGTTAAAATACAAAAGGGCAGAGTTCGGGAAATAGTATACACCGCCATGTACCCAACGAAAGGTGTGTTCTCTCTCTCTTTCTCTCTCTCTCTTTATATATATATATATATATATATATATGTGTGTATATATAATATAGAGAGAGAAAGGGTGATAGAGAGATATATGTCGATATATACAGATATACATATATATGCAAATATATAGATAGGTTAACAACATCTATACAACCACTATTATCACAATGTTAAGGGACATTTAGTTAATGCTTCTGGTGCTCTGTTCCAAGTAGGTACTGTGTTTAAGTGTGTTTCAGATTGCTGTAGTGTGTGTAAGTGTGTGTTCTGAGTGTGGTGTGTGTTTCCGGGGGACTGTAATGAGTGTGTGTGGATTTGCTTCGTGTGTCTGTTTGTGCTATCTCAGAGGTAGATTATTACAGTAGGTGTGGTGTGGGGGGGCGCAGCCACCCACATGGGGTGTGTATGGGGGCATGGCCACCTGGCTATACGTAGTGTAGGATGGTTTGTTTGTATGTGATGGGTAGCAGTGTGTCTGTGTGTGCGTGTGTGTGTGTGTTCTGTGTTTGTGTTAGTTCCGGGAGTTTGACTGTTGCAACTTTGAGTGTTTGGTATTGTGGGTTTGGGAGTCTGGGAACGGTAATGTGGTTGTTGGAAGTGTGTACATTCCATGGGTATGCCGTATACAGCAGTTGAAGTTTTCAGATATGTGCACAACATGGACCATAGCAATCACACATTCCGCCAGGTATGAACAAAGGATATGGAGAGTATATATGTCTATACACTATTACAAATATGTGCTATGGACATGAGTTATAGGGTTACCACCTGTCCCACCTTGTGAGGGGCAGTCCCTCTATGTGCGGTAGTGTCCTTACCAAAATGAGTACAAATACTAATGTCCTACAATCTTGAGACATTTTGCATGTTCCATATTTAATGTAATTGTTGCATAAAATAGTCATCTATATCTAAAATACCTACATGTAACAAGTAACAGGATAAGCAAGTAAACTGCTCCAAGAATATAAGGTTTTATATAGGCATATATGTAAAGTTCTATACTTTGTACTGACTGTGGGTATGTGTCGGCCTCTAAAATTCGATGTGTGTCCTGCAAATGTCCCACTATGGCAATTTGAAAAGGTGGCAACCCAAGCCAAAGAGGTGCAGTCACCAACACAACTCCAATGAGTGCAAATATCTGTGACAGAAATACACGAGACAGCTTTCATGTAGCAACATTTCATTACATACCGATGTATTTCTGAAGGGATTGAAGGACAGACATCACCTGCATGCCATACAGGAACAAATTAACAATGGCTTAATGAATAAGCCTGCAATAACCATAGTATTAGTCTACTAAATGATAGGTCTTCAATTAGGGAAGGAGCCCTCACACACATATGGAATATGTATAAATGCAGTTCCTACACACCTTCATCTGCTATGTACACCCACCTACATCTCCCCCACACCCGGAACAATTGCAATACAGACTGTAATAACATCACAAACATCCACTCACTCTATGACATCTGCAGAAGCCTTAACATACCTTGTGAGAGACACACTATAATGGCCCTATGTGAAATCATTGCTGTTGTACAATGGAACAGACAGGGTTTGGTTGCATTAATCCCATATCAGATGGCTGATATAACAGCTACACTCACATGTAGAACTACATCCTCTAGCCATTACACACAATCCACGGGGGCCATGAAGTTAAAATATCTCTGTGTGTCTCCATATAGCTGTTGCAATTCATCACAAACAACACATCCAGGCCGTCTTCCTCGAAGGTAGGGCAAAGGGACAACGCCCAAGTGAAGTATTCAATTATACCCCACTGTTGCCATGTAATTGGCTAGTAGCTGCACAGCTGATGTGCATGTAATCATTGGTGGCAGGATACCACATGTTACTGGTATCTACATATAAAAGGATGGCTTGTCATACATTCAAACTGCATGTACATACGTGAAAACCTTTAAAACAGAAAATGAATAGGACTTATATTATCATCAACTCGGGATACTAATAAGGTATGCAGAACACTCAGTATGTTAGTGTATGTAGTACCTGTTCTGTATTAATTAATGTATACGCAATGCATATGGTGGGAAAAGGTATTATGTAGTGATGTATTGTTGAGCATAGTAATGCTCGTAGAAATTATGTGTACTGCTGTGGGCCACAAGGTAAACACCTCATACACCACAAGGGATGCTACATAAGGACTTTAAACACAACAATTCTACTCCAGCCGCTGTCAGTGGCAGGGTTTGTCCATCAAATACGTGCCATAACAGGGGATAGTATATGTTGATATACTGTAACAGTAGGCATATGTATGGGAGTATAACTGAGAATAACATGTCTAAGGTGGTCCTGCTATGCAATTATGATTTGCATTGTGGGATATTGTGGCAAAAATGTGAAATGTACAGTATTGTAGGTAGATATGTCTAACATTGTACATAGCATTACTGTTATATTATGAAAACATTAGGTATGTCTATTGGCATGTACAATACACAATAACAGGATACATATGACTTGTAGTCACCAGACAGTGTATTAGCATGATAGCTAATTGAAATGGAAGAGCTAGTCAATTATCCATGCACAAAGGACATGTAATAGCTTCATAGGTTCATAGTTAGGTACTATGCTGTCTGGCCAAGTCCATTTGTAAGCCTAACTACAGTGTTTTCACTTGAGGCACCTCCCTACGTTAGTGTCTTGTGCCTGCGAACAGCAGAGCCATTTGTTTCCTGTGCCTCTGTACAGCAGAGCCACTGCAGTGATCCCTGGTGTACATGTCTGTCTCCCATCCACCTATCGAGGTATCTCTTGAAGAGTGCTAGTAAGGGTCCCTGCCTGATGTACATAGGAATCATGTTCCAAAGCATGGTGAGTGTCCGGGTCAGGAATGTATCCCTCCAGCACGTCCTAGTCATTGTTGCATTTGGGTACATATCCCAGAGCATGTGCCTCTCAGTGGCTTTTGCTTATGTGGAGCATATCCATCAATATTGTTTTGGACATGGGCCTTGTATGTTCAGCAGAGATCACCTCTGAGTATGCGGTATGCAAATGAGTACAGTTGGGGTTTCTGTAGTTGGGCTGCATACGTCATCCTTCGGAGGTCAGTATTCCTCTTGGTGTGGTAATGTTGTGGTATTTAAAGCCATTGCTGTTGTCTCGTAAGATACATCCCAAATGGGGTGTTGTACCCTTTAATGTGTTTCATAAGTCATGAGTAGAGAGGCACAATGGCTGCCTGTGTTCTGGCTACAAACCCATTAGAGATTAGGGTGGCCACATAGAAGGATATCCACACCACCTTGGCAATATGGTTATCAAAGGAGTGGATGCTATCTACTTGGGTTCTAAGATCCCTTATTATGTCTTATGTATGTAGGGGACTACCACCTATGTAATAGTCCATGGGTGATTGGTGTAATCCAAAGGGGATGTCTATGCACCTTGTGGCATGCAGATTGAGGCCATGTTATTGACACCAAGTATCCATCCCAGTGACACCCTTATGGAGGCTGTCTGTATCAGCTGGTGAATCAATCATGGACCCTAGTTTGCAGTCATCTGCAAACCTATTCAGGGTAAGTCCTTCTGTGCTAGCCTGTACCTCAGAGAAGCATATACCGAACATGAGGGTCCCTATGACCGAGGACTGGGGGATGCCAGTTGTAACTGATTTACAGTAGGAACTATGGTATGCTACCCTCACTGTGTTGGTTCTGTCCATGAGCCACTTTGCATAACATCTCGTGACGTAGGGGGTGATGTGCAGGTGGATGTGTATGTTGACAATACCAGAATGGGGAACGGTGTTGAAAGTCTTTGAGAAGTCAACGTACGCTGTGTGGACATCCTTACCCTCATCTACTGCCTTGGTAACTGTCTCAAAGGACTCCACCAGGTTTAGGAGGCATGGTCTGGCCCTAACAAATCCAAACTGGGTGGGATCAAAGGTTTGGAGGCCACCAATGTCTCTGTGAATGAGATCCATGATGATGTGTTCATAGCCTTGCAGAACAGTCTAGTCAGGCGTATAGGGCAATAGTTCCCCTAGTCCATTGTGGCACCACCTTTGTGGAGTGTGATAAATGTTGCTGTGTGCCATTCAGGGGCCACAATGCCTGATGCAAGGCTGTTAGTGAATATGGTGCCCAAGTGGGGAGCCATTTTGTTCTGACGTTCATGGAAATCATAGCCTGGGATGTTGTACGGTCACATGGATGCTGTGTTCCTGGCTTTAACGAGTGCAGCTTTGAACTGCATAGTTGTGATTGCAGGGACTCTGCATTGTTCCTGTATAGATATGGGCCCTTTAGGGTGTGAGAGGGGTGTAAAGTTAGCACTGAACCTATCTGCCAGGATGTTGCCAATATCAGTCGGTTCTGTAATGTTCGTGCCTAACTGCTGTATGTCAGAGCAGATGGGGGTATCGCCATCGCGAGTAGTAATATACCTCTAGAACGCTTTGTGGTAGTCCTTGGAATTAGTCATGGTAATGTTTACATAGCTAGCTTTGGAGGATGTGATAAGGGATCTCAGATTCCTACTGAGGCTGACCAGGGAGCTCCTCCACTCATGGGATTGTACTCTACTTTGCAACAGTCTCCTCCTTCTGTTGTACATTATGTCCATGGCAGTGGACCACCAGAGAGGTATCTGTTTTCTGGTGGGTACTGTCATGGCTCTGTTTGGGATAGCATGATCCATGCAGTTGTGTAAGTGCTAATTTAGTGCAGTTGTGTACGATTCAGCGGTTGTAACTGTATTGTCCATCTGCATGGGTGTCATGATGTTTACTACTGCTGTCATAAGAAGCCTGAAGTTGGCTTTGTAGAAATATTGTACTGTGTTTTCTGTAAAGGGTGTGGTGCCGGGATGTGGATAACAAGGGTGATTAGCGTACGTTCGGATCTGACCAACGAGGAGATAACCCCAGATGTGTAACACCAGTCACACATGTTGGTAATGACCAGGTCTAGGATATTGTTGGCCCTGATGGTGGTGTGGCTAGGTTGATCCAGGCGATTGGAGGTTATGAATCCCAGAAAGCGTTGGCCTATTGTGTCAGTACATGAGTAGGTATCCCAGTTAATGGTGGGGTAGTGTCAGTCGCACATCAGTAGTTTCTGTTTGAACCCTACTTTCCAGTACACCAAGAAGTGAGGACCATTAACTGTGGGGTATGGTGTGGAATCTGTAGCAAGCTACAATTTGTATAGCAGTTATGGCCAGAGTTAGTTGCACTTGGATTACCTCTGATGCATTGTGCTAAGCAACCAGCCTGGAGGTGTGGATATCCTTGGGAAATATAGACACACCTCCACCATGGGTGTTCCGGTCCTGGTTACATGACTGAAAGGTGTGGTATGAGTAATAGCCTGGTAGTGCAGGGGTGCTCTCAGGAACCTAGAAGCAGGTCCCAGTCATTGTACAAATATCGAAGTGGTCCATTACAAGGAGTGCCTCGGGTGAGTGCATTTGAGATGAAGATGTCAAGCACTGAGTAGCATTACCCTCAGGTTTTGCTTGCCTGTTCCTGTTATGGTGGTGAATATGTTTATTTGAACCATGCCTAAAACAGGCACTATAGGAGCAGCAAGAGCCTTAGCCGTTATCCATAATCCCAGGGCTGACAGGTGCAGGCCATCTGTGCCAAAGCATCATGTTCTGTCGACCATGTCATTCAAAGCAGACAGATACTGGATACCCTTGGAATGACACCAGAAGCATAGCCAATTGTTGAAGTAAATAATTCAGTCCTTGTATTGCATTATCAGTCTGGACAAAGGCCAAATGCTTCTCACGGCTAGGGTGATACCTGCCTGGGCTACAAGATTGGAGAGCTATTCCATGTCTCTTTGCATGTAGTCCAGGAAGACACATCTCAGGGCATTCACACTAACATGGAGAATGACACAGTCATATTGTACCTGTTGAGGAGTGACCTGAGTGCATAGGTTATGTTGTGGATCCTGTTACCCAGCAGGAAGCTGACAGTAACTATCACCTTGTGTAGCCTGCTGAGTAGGACATCAGTGTGACCACCTATAGAGTCACCTATGACTAGTGTGTTGGGTACATTATATCGCCCTATTGGCTGTGGTTGATGGGCACACTGAGTCTGTGGGCTATAAGTAATTGGTGTTGTGTTGGGTGATGGGGGCTGCCTGCATTTCTGCTTTGGAGTTCTCTGTTGCCTAGACAGAGTAGTATTGAGAGGCTCCGCAAATGTTGTAGTCTTACTATGTGTGGCTTGTGGTGGTGGAGATCTAGTGAGACTATGTGATGAGTGTGGTGTGGTGCAAACGTTTAACATCCCCACATGATTGTCAGTTTCAGTCTGAACTGGAGAGAGCTTTACCTCCAGCATGGCTAGATATGTGCATCTCCCACAGGTTGTAGTGTTGTATGTTAGGAGGAGAGTATTGACTGTGTACATGAGACAATTTCTATATTGCCTCATGATGCCCATATTCATCATATAGACAGGCAATAACACTGGGAATTGACACTTGGGCATGCCTGAATATTTAACTATTTCCACTAGATATGTGAGGAAAGTGTGTACAACAGCTGTTTTACTCTAAGCAAGTGTGAAATGTAAGTACAAACAGTGTTTACCTGTAGGTAATGAGGAGGACTGAGTGCTATAGTAATTAGTAGCTCATGAAGTGCTTACATGTTCTGAACAAGTGCTGAGCATGAATAAGCAATACAGATAGGCTGTCGGTTAACATAAATACACTGCCCCCCCCAACAGGTACACAATCATATATCCATGAACACTACAGAGCCCCTGTAACCATGACTATGATGGTACAAGGTGCACTCAGGCTGCATGGGACCTGTCCACATCCCTGGTTGTATCATACACATATGACAAAACAGTTTGCTCTACACATACACATCATGTAAAACATAGCTTCATGTCAGTCTGTGAAAACACTGAATGGTGTACACCAACAGTTATCACAACCCACAAAGTGGAGACACCACTCATAATGGGCGGCACTGCACTACTACCCTGCTGAGTCTGGTCTGTAAGTCCATGAACCTTAATCAACGTATATGTTGTTAGCTGTACAGATGTAGATGACAGTGCGGATGATTTCACACTGCATATCATACTTGTGACAGGTCATAGGACATCATCACACATACTGTGTTCCACCTACACTCAGTATACTAGATGTACCTTTGTATGTCACGGGAGTGTTCTGCCAGTGGGCTGTTGACAGAACCAACACTACAAAAGGTGTCTGAGTAATATGTGCATATCACACCAGTGACAACTACAGTAAAACAGGGTTAATTCATTGCACTCCCCCACATTGTAGCCCATACCACACAGACAAATGGGAGGCATCTGCCTATGTAAGTATGTGAATGGCTATGACCTAGGAGCAATAGCTGACTCAGTGTTGTGGACAACCTACAGAATGGGCTTTGTGGGTGAGGTGTGTAACATATGTGCACAATCTGACAGCTGCATATTGCATTGTCATCGCTAGGTTAATAATCCTGTACCCATGAACTACCACCTAGGCAGCGGTCAACACAATGGACACTGTGTGTAAGGGATGGTGCTGTGCAGTTTACCTCCCTGAGCTAGTGATGGCACCAAGCCTATTAGGTAGTCATAAGAGGCAACCCTAGTCATGCCAGGGTGCCATCCATGAACATGAAGATCATTGTACAGCCATACTCATTACTCAAGTGACCAATATCGGATCACATATCACCTTTAAGGGGTATTGCCCATGTTTGGATGGGCGACATCAGCCTTCACAATCCTCATCTCCACTATGTAGCATGATGCCTACCCTGCATAAAGACATGTCCAACACTGTGATGTTGGACATGCTACACGTACATATCCTGATCTGAAATACATACATCGTGGACATCCACCTTCCTAGTACAAGGATCGCCACATGCTGGACAGACCCTTGTGCCATACGCGTTACATACTCCTGCCATACTATGCAACCCTGTCCAGAAAAGCTGCACATTTCACCTCTGTCAGACATGGTGTGATGACCGCATGGTAGATGTATCATTAACCGTCTGAATCAGTTATGTGGCACTGCTTCACCTGGTGCTGGAAACATGGCTACTGGCTACAGCTAAGTAACCTTACATCCTACGCTCATACATGGCCCAGGACATACAGAATTCTACATGACCTTGGCCGTACATGCTATAGTTGATAACCATCCCTGCAAATACCATCCGGCTAGCCAGTGTCCCATGTGTATCACATGTGCAACACAGGCGATACGTGGCAGGATGTTGAACTGTTGTACAGTGCCGTGTAGATGTTTATGGCAAAACACATGCATGTAAAGGCTTCCATGTGCATGTCTGCATTGTCACAGGTCATGTCCATTAAGGCAGTGTATGTGTTGATATGTGACATATACACAGCATCAAGGTCGACAGCATTAATGTGGACACATCCAGGCATGTGCTGATAGGTAAGAACACCAGTACAGGCAAACAGACATGCCCACATCAAGACAGCATCCACATGGAGTATGAGTAATGTAATCAGGTGACACAAATATATGGTGATAATATCCAATCCCCATTGGGTGTCACATGTGTGTGGCACAAACATGTCAGTGGTGTCAGTGTCATGAATATTTGCAAAGACAACTGTTTATATGTAATAAATGTGATACACATGTATGTGCAGCTGTATCTCTGTGCATCTCTGAGGTACTGTGACCTGTCTCCATCATTATGTCTTCCAGTTATGCCCCAAGCAAGGCTCCCAGCCTATACCTGCTTGGAGGATGAGGCCCTTATACCTTACCTCCAAGACAACTATGATGTCTTGTTTAGCCATGTGCCACAGCATGCACAGCAGCGTGATGACCTGTGGCAGGAACTTTGCAGGAGGGTTAATGATGTGGGTGGCCATAACCACACATACCAGCAGGTGTGCAGACTCTGCACGGATCTGATCAGACGTGCGAAACAGCGTGTGAATGCAATCGCCAGGGAACAAGGTGCAACAGGTGGTGGGCCACCAACCCAGCCCCCACTCACACGTACCGAGGAGCTACTGGCCAACCTGGGGACACTGTTAGAACAGCATCCACAAACCTTAGCTGCCATCGTGAAGGTGGGTGTCTCTCAACCACCAAGCCTGGAGTTGCCTGATAAGTCACTACTGCACATATAACTATTATATCCCATATAGTTGCATGTGTCACTTTACAATATGTAATGTAACATTATATGCAAGGCATGTATACACACATGCCACATACTATAGTATGCTACTCTGAGTATGCACACATGTGCATACTCCATAGTATATCCTATTGTACTGGCGGATGTGTTAACATGCACATTGCACCCTGTAGCTGTCATACAGGCATGGATAATGATCATACTGCTGTGTCACCCCTATATAGGTACCTCTGGCATTCTGCAGAGACAGCAGGCTGTTGCAGGTGAGACAGTTATAAGTAATAGGCATGTTAATGCACAGATCTATTTGCCATGTGGCCAATTAACACATGTACACATAATGTATGGTCCGGTCACAATATACAGGTCACATCTTTAATCCATCACACTGGCTACCCATGTGCAATACTTACAAACTAAGTGAAACACCGACATGAAACCTCAGAAACTGTCATTGTTAGATGTGTGGACAGCTGTGCATACAATGGTGGAGGTGTTGTTCAATGTAGGAACTTGTACTGTACATCAGAACTACACATGTGGAGTACACAAACAGTACTACACAGGTAACTGGAGTATGGGCAGCCCACAGGATTCACCATTGTGGATTATGCCCTTGCTATGAGTGCACACATTGTGATGTGCCATCTGACATGTCCATGACATGTAGTGGTCCGGCTGCAACATTGTCTCACTATCCCATAAAACATACCCCACATACCAAACATACAACCCTTTGTCTGCATAACCCTGTGGACAGTGGAGTATATGACATCTATGAGTGTATGTCATATGGGACAACACAGACATGTGAGATAGATGGCCATCACAACCGTTTGGCCAACACATGTTCACACATGGCCATGGAGGATGGCCAGAGACATGTAGCAACACACAGTAGATGTGATGTGATGTGTTTGTGTGTACACCCTGTTGTACATTGGCTACACATGGTCCAACTATAGCCTTTGTTGAATGGTTATATTGCAGATGTGGAACACTGGACATCCTACAAGCCTGTGCACAGCTTGTGGAGGCGTAACTTCATTCAACCACATAAGATGTGTTGAACATCATGATTATGTCACAGCATGACAGTAGTCACCTGTACAGCATCCACATACATACACAGACAACCACATCAGGCCACAGATACAGTACATTTCCCTTGCTGCTGTTGGACATCACTGTCAGCCGTGCACCTCATGTGTGTGGTACACAAATGTCATGTGGGACATGGTGTATTGACAAGTCTGCCATGTGTGGACATGGTTGCCAGGCAGCTAAAATATGTTTGCAGATGTGCAGGGGTGTCATCCGTATGTCCTTCAGTAACCTGTGTTGCACATTACACATCATGGTTTACTGTGTATACACCTCAGCGATGTGGGTCACAATCCACAGTATATATGTATTGTGTATGCACACAGTCATGGCTATGCACTGTGTGTGTAATCTACACTGTATAGCAATAGAGACACCTCATGATTCCATGCAATGGCACTGTGTCTTTACTTCACACTGTATTGCAATATAGATGCCTCATAATACCATTCAATGGTCATGCACATCTGCTAAAAGTGCATTTTATCTGTAGGGCAGATGGACAACACTGCAATGTGACACAATTATACCACTGTACATGTGACAGGACACCATTGTGTCAAACATGTATGCATGTCAATGCACATGTCAGCAGATTACATGTCATACTACATGTTAATGTCAAGGTCATATGCCACACATCCACCATGTGTACTGTTAACCTGTGCTGGTCCACATGGTGTAACACAGGGATGCATGCTTACTACCATGATTGTGTGAAATGCATGGCTTCTGCTATGACACATGCTTGCTGTTGTGTGCAACCCAGGGATGTATGATAACTACCACTATTATTGTCTGAGCTGCATGCCATCTGCTGTATCAGATGCATATTGCATGCCTTCTGTCAAATCACATGCATGGTGTGTGTTTGTCTGTGTGTGTGTGTGTGTGTGTGTGTGTGTGTGTGTGTGTGTGTGCACGTGTGTCTGTATTGTAATGTAGAGTCTTTGTTTGCCTTCACAGGTGATGTCGGTGCGTTACCCTCCTGCAGTCCATCTGATGTTAGTGTCCCCACAGACTCTAGCAGTGATGCTGAACATATGCTTGAGGCACAGGCAGGGTTGTCAAGGGTGAATCTGTGCCATTGGTTGCCATTCCACCTATATCCCCCTCATCCCCACACACAGATCTCATGCCAACACATACCCCATCACCAGTGGCCATAGAGGAAGGACAGTTAGTGTGTGGTAGCTTGGAGCAGGAACGTGTGGTATATATGGAAGGTGAGTATTCACACCATGGTGTCAGTCAAATGACTGGAGATGGGCCACACAGGCATGTGGCCAGTGCTGCTCGTAGGAGGACCTCTGGCCGACATAACCCTGCAGGACAGAGCGCAGCAGCTGGTGTCACCAGACGCATGTTTCAGACTGTAATGGTGGCACAGGCACATGCTGAACAGCAGAATAGAGAAGGGCAGAGACTTCAGAGGGCTGCTATCCGTTCTTTAAATGACAACATCCAGGCATTGGCAAATGCTCAATAGCAGATTGCTGAGGTTTTGGACAGATGATTGGGTGACATGGTTGGAATCCTTGACAGTGGCATGACAATCTGTGAGCGTGAGCTGTCTGTGCTGGAACATCTGGTAGGAGTGAGGCATAGGGCACGTGGATGTAGGCCAGCTACGTCACCTGGTGCAGGTCTATGTGAATGAGCTACCTCATATGCCCACTCCCATAGTGGCGGTAGCAGCAACAGTGCAGTTGGTGCTGTGCTGTTCACACCAGGACACAGCAGGCCACATGGACGTGGCCCTGGATGGTCCCAACAGGGACACAGTTCCAGTGGACATGTGTCATCGGACAGTACCCTATCTGCACCTCTGCCTGGTAGTACCCATACAACCTCTGGCAGGCACAGGTCACGTGGCTGTGGCCGGACACTGTGAGCTGTAAAACCTGGTCTGTACAGTCTGGAGCTGTCAATAATACCCCTGTGTAGGCCAGACACATGGCAGAACTGTGTTCACACATACATGCACACACCAGAAACATATGTAGGGCACTGCAACACTCACATGCATAACAATCACACATGGCCAATTAGATCACAGGCCCTAACCCACAGACATTATGTCATCCACTGGTGCAGCCTAGGCCCCTGGCAAACATTATCAACCTGTGCATATAATGATGCCTATGCCACATCCCTGTCATCCACACCATTGGTGCAGGGACATGCTCATATGGTCTGATGCACAGGGTGAACAGAATAGGGAGATAAGTGTAGATTACAATTGTTGTGTACTGTTGACATGCAGCAGACATACCATATAGTACAGGTTTAGAATGCATTGTTTTCTGTTCACAGTATGTGCCTTGGCAACAACAGTAACAGCATGTTGGTAATGATGTCCTGCTTCCCTCCTTCAGGTCTAATTGCATGTGCCATTGAGTGCCAGTGTTTGCAGTTTCCCATGTGTAAATGAGGACTACTCACAGATATGTATGGCAATACCAGCATGCTATTTGTAGCTTCAATCTCACTATTAGAAAGGCTGACATTCCAAAGATGTCTAAACATCTATTGATCCAGGAGCATGGGAGCTGTATACTAAGCTACAGTGGCTAGAGACATGACATCCATACCGGGTGACATCACAGGTACAGTTACATGGGGCAGGAATTTACATAGCAGTCTAGCTGATGACAAGGGTAGAGGCCAGTTTATAGCTTGAGGCCTCACTGTGTAGCAGTAATACACATTCACATTACAGGATGAAAACACACAACTACACACACACACACACACACACACACACACACACACACACACACACACACACACACACACACACACACACACACAGGTATTTGCACTCATGTATTCAGACACACAGTAACACACCCACACTCACGTGGTCAACAACACTGTAACACACACACACCCACACTTGATAGTGTTGAGGTGAGGACCCCTGCCTATGTGGTAATCACCATTACAGTACTGTGCACCCACATGACACGACACAGAGAATGAACATGTACAGGTAGTCAGTAATGCCTAAGATCGATGGCATCAACAGGGTAGTAGATTGCATCACCTGGAGAGGTTAGGGGTCCTATCTGTTCACTACGGTAACATACATCCTCAGTCCATGGACCAGACAGCCATACATACATACATACACACACACACACACACACACACACACACACACACACACACACACACACACACACACACTGTGGAGTCCACAATTGAATGCGCCTATGTCATGCACATACAGATAGCTCAAATGTGTGTGATACACACCCCACCCCTGCCTATGTCTTGCTTTCTACACTGCAGTATGTACAGATCTCTACAACAGTGTACAGGGGTGTGAGTAACAACTGGGATGTATTCCCCACCATACATGGCATATATGGACACACAAGCAAACACACATGGCAGTACTGTCAATCAAACACCTGCTATCTTATGATACGTATGACAGACATGCAGCAGTATTGCCCACATTATAATGTGTACCGACACTACCTTTGGCAATTGTGCTGATATATGCACATGGGAGGTCTTAAGTGTTACAGGTGTCAAGTGATTTACAGTCAGTGACACCCTGACCGCTGTGTATGTTGTATGTCTTCCCCTTCAATTAACAGAAACATAGCTTAGTGTTTGCACATGTTATGGTAGGATGGCTTGTGACACACCTGTGAGCTGTCTTCAGCAAACATCCATCTGCAAAGATGGCCCACCACTTTATGTCCACACATCCATCCATACCTGATGTACATCTTACCGTACTGTCAGTATTTCACCATATACAGTTGGCAATGATGGGGCTGCATTGCAACTGCATGTTGTAGTAAGACACAGATCACCTGCAAACATCAGCTACTGCACATGCATGGTAGCTGAATGCACACCACTACATGTACATGTGTATAGGTCCTACATTCCTGTCATTTAGCCATGTTTATAGGCATTGCAATTGGTGGACATGTGTGATGACATACATGACACATGGACTGTTGTATGATATGATAGTTGTCATGGGTAACCAGTACAGAGGGAATTTTAACTCAGTCAACATTGATATCTCACCTTATGTACTGTTAGCATTCAACAGCCATGGACCTACCTTCCATGTGCATGTGTGTAATTGCTCTAGACACCTATTAGCACGAAGGACAGCAACAGCTATGCTATGTACATATGTACTGTGTGTGTGGGGGGCATGTACATATCCACAGCAGGTACATGTATGTTATAGCCAAACATGAGGGTGTTTACTGGTGTACAGCAACAGTCATCTGTTACAGCTGTATATGACCCAGGGCCCCTGTTATGTGTACAGCTGACCTGGTTACTAACAGTGGTATCATTGCATTGCATAACATATGATGCAACTGTGTCAGTACATGGGTAGTCTGCACAGCTGCTGTAGAGCTAGGTACAGTCCACTGGTGATGGGTCACATGGTGTTGTACTAATATATGTTCTACTACATGTATGGATGTGTGTTGCTGGTCCAAGGACATGGTGATGTCTGAGGACTACATCCTAGAATGTGGCTTTTGACACTGTGATCTGCACCTGACACATCTGTGATGACTTTTGAGGGTGTACTGGTCAGTACATGTGAGTAACCTTCAAGCACATGGGAACACCACCAGCTGGAGCGGTCCATAATGTCGGTCCATGTCTGTATCGGAGGTATATGGTGGTAGTGCTATTGTGCACAACTGAGCCTTCAGCCAGGTGTTCCTCAGTGCACAGATGTCATTATTTCCCATTGTTGGATCTACATTGGGCAGCTGTGATTACAAACACTACACATCTAGCACTGTTTAGCATACACATACAATGCAGTTGTCCTCTAGGTGTCAGGGTGTTAACCTGGTCTCAGGACATTCATCTATGAATGGCACTATATTGGCAAAGTAGCCACTCCTGGCAGGACATCACCATGGGTGGTATTAGTGTGTCAGGTTTAGATTGGTACATCTAAGGTGACGGATGGCAGCAGATGTGTAGAAGACCAGTGTCAAATATATGTAGTGCAGGGTTCATGCTAACAATGACAACTATTGACACCACTGTGCCCTTCTGTGTTTAGAATCAGAGTGCATACAAAACAGCCCTTTGCTACAAAGTGTGTGAGCATGCCCAGTATGACATTGTGTAGATGGACACATAGTGCATTCCAAATGGCCATGTGCTACTATGTGTGTGTGAGCATGCCCGGTGACACCTTGTGCCGGTTATGTGCCTCTATGTGTATGGGCATGGCCATTGTAACCATGTATAGCGATAGTGGTCATCCAGGCAACAGATGGCCATACCCCACTTCAGGATGGATTCCTACATTGAACACACTGGTTCACAGGTATGTACATCATAACTGCCAGCATCCATTTCGATGTCCGCATTCCTAGAAGGTCATATTGACAGTCTTGAAAGGTGTAGTGTCTGTGGCGTGGCTCATATCTATGTAGTATTGTAATAGTGGTCCGTAGATAGGCAGTTGTCCTGATCACACCACTGGCATGTGTTTGTCTCCATCTGCCTGGGGACAGTAATATGCTTCTAGACTGCTCACACTCCATACAATCCCTATCAGCATCTTTTCCATTGCTGATGATGTCACCCACCTAAAAGTATGCCTCTGTTAGTGCTGTGTCCCAGAAATCTCAGTGGCGCATTCTGTAACTGCATAATGCCGTAGTGTGATAAGGTAGTTAGGTCTGTGATCTAATCCCAGCCATGCCAAGGGAGTGTGTGTGTGGGTCTGTTTGCCTGGGGACAGTAATATGCTTTTAGACTGCTCACACTCCATACAATCCCTATCACCTTCTTTTCCATTGCTGATGATGTCACCCACCTAGAAGTATGCCTCTCGGAGGGCTGTGTCCTAGTAATCTTGGTAGCCACTTCTGTAACTGCATAATGCTGTAGTGTGATAAGATAGTTAGGTCTGTGTTCTAATCCCAGCCATGCCAATTGTGTGTGTGTGTTTCCGTTTGCCTGGGAACAGAATCATGCTTTTAGACTGCTCACACTCCATACAATCCCTATCACCGCCTTTTCCATTGCTGATGATGTCACCCACCTAGAAGTATGCCTCTGGGAATACTGTGTCCCAGTAATCTTGGTAGCGGGTTCTGTAACTGCATAATGCTGTAGTCTGGTAAGGTAGTTAGGTCTGTGTTCTAATCCCAGTCATGCCAACTCTGTGAGTGTTTCCATCCGCCTGGGGACAGAATAATGCTTTTAGACTGCTCACACTCCATACAATCCCTATCGGTGTCTTTTCCATTGCTGATGATGTCACCCACCTAGAAGTAAGCCTCTGGGAGTGCTGTGTCCCAGTAATCTCAGTAGCGCATTCTGTAACTGTGTAATGCTGTAGTGTGATTGAATAGACAGGTAGGTGTTCTATTCCAAGGTGTGACAGGTGTGTGTGTTTGGCATTCATATCCTATGTGTTGGCATCTGTGAGTGGTTAGCTCCAGGATGTGTTGAGTACTGTGTTTTGTTGTTTTCCTATATAGTGGCCATAAATGTCACAATCGGCCAAGAGACTGGGTTGGCAAGACATACACATACATTTGCCAATAGGTCTGGTGAGTAAATGGCAGCAACCCTAATCATACCCTTAATACAGTCTGAACCCATGTGACGCACAGAAACACACTTGCCTTGATAGTAACACCAGTACATAATGCAGGAGGAGCATGTAATTTCTTTTTCATTCTTGTCTAATGCTTTGGTGTCACGTGGTCCGCTGTTGTGATATATATTCTATATCTACATATGTGTGTGTATATGTGTGTATGTGTATATATATATATATATATATATATATATATATATATATATATATATATATATATATATATATATATATATATATATATATATATATATATATATATATATATATATATATATATATATATATATATATATATATATATATATATATGTGTGTGTGTGTGTGTGTGTGTAGCACACATAAATCTACATGATGGAATACATGTCCTATACTGTTGAATGCCTGTGCTGGATGATCTGCATGTGATAACCTCAGATGCATGTATATCTGCCATTGCTTAGTGGTAAAGCACATCATCTGTGGTGTGCAGGGTCCCAGGTTTGAGGCGTGTAGAGACCATTTATTTTGCTGCTGGGAAGAACAAGGGACATTGAATACGGTGATAGTAAGGCACTTTTAACAAGTTGTGTGTGGATTTGCGCGACAGTAAGCAGTGGTTATTTTTTTGGAGGCTCAGTATGGGTCATGTAACTATGCATTAGAAGACAATACTATGCAAACGAGGTGGACAATAATGAATCCCATTTATCCCCTGGGTGTGATGCAGATCCCAAGAGTGTATGTGTATAGATAGCCGGGTGCAGGACTCGAATATAGGTGAAAACATGGGGGGTGTCAGGCATACTGTACGTACATTGTAGCCCTGTGTCTCGGGATTGCTCCTGCCTTAGCATGCCTAAGCTAGGGGTGTGTCTATACCTGCCTATTGCAATTGGGAGGGACAACAGCAGTAGGAGAGTACTCATGGTGAACAAGATGGGCAAACAGGTGATAATTATCACAATCAGCAGATTACAGACCCAGACTGGCCCAGAACAGTATGATAAAGTGAGCAAGCACCATACCTATGGGTTTTTTCCACACTCTACACCACCGGTGTATACATGCGGGAAAATTTTACGAAACAATCCAACAAAAGAGAAGGGCTGCAGCAGGCAACATAGACCAACATGTGCAGGAGGCTGAGAGTGGTGGGGATGTTAATGCTGCCAAACAACCCTCAGTGAGGAGACAGAGAAGACTGTACAGACCCAGGGTAACCTACCAGGGGCTACATGAGCTGGAGATAGTGGAGCACTATGGGGTGGACAGAGACCTTCTACAGCAGATTGTTGAGCTGTGCCAGCCACACCTGACACATCGAACAGGCCGAGGGAAACCCATCCCAGTAGATACCAAGGTATGTGTAGGCCTTGGTATACTAGCCACAGGTACCTCCCAAAAGCACAACTGGGGATATCATGGGGATCTCACAGGCATCTGCATCCAGAGTATTCCACCAGTTCCTGGATGCCATGTCACCACATGCCAGTGAGCACATACATTTCCTCAACACACGTGAGGTGCTGACCAGCAATATGCATCTCTTCCACCAAATGGCAGACTAGCCTGGGGTAGTGGGTGCTATAACCTGCATGCATGTATGCATCAAAGTGCCACCTGGTGAGTGGGGTAGAGCCTACATTAACTGCAGGGGCATCCCCTCCATTAACTGCCAGGTAGTATGCGATGTCCAGGGCATTATACTGAATGTGTGTGCTGGCTGCCCTGGAAGCTATGACGATTCTGATATATGGCATCTGATGCAGCTGTACCACACCTTTGCCAATATGGACATCCCCTATGGTCACCTAGTGGGGGATGCTGGGTACCCACTGGAGTCGTGGCTGATGACACCCATCAGAAATGCACACACACCTGAACAACTACGCCATAATGAGGCACACGCACAGGCAAGACATATAATTGAGCATGTGTTTGGGATGCTCAGGTGATGGTTCCGGTGTCTAGACACATCCGGTGGAGCCTTGCAGTATTCACCAGCTACATGCACCCAAATTATTATGGTATGTGCTATGCTACACAATATGATCCTGCAGAAACAGCTGCAGCAGGAACAGCATGGGGGAGGGCCACACAGCCTCCCACTAATGCTAAGGCCTGTACAGCACAGAGGGACTCAGAGGAGGAACTACCTGAGCCAGACCCAGTAGGTGGAAGGAGGCATACCTGGCCTTGGCAAAGAGGCAACGCATAGCATATGCACTGAGACAGTAGGTACCCAGGGAATGCCACCCTCTCTGACTCGCACAGACAGTAAAAGGGATGCCAAACATGACACTACCTGTGCTCAGCCATGTATAGGAAGTGCTCTGTGTGCATCCAACATAGGCAGCCCTCCAGCACCATCCTCCGGTCTGGCACACCCTCAAGGTAAGTCAATCAACCTACCAATTGGCAGTTGTATTAGAATGTGTTGTTACCTGCAGCTATGGTATGGATGTGAGCATGCAAAGGAATTTGGTGACTGAATGTTAAGGCAGCGGACAGTAGATGTCCATAGTGGCACCATAACATCTGTAGCACATACAGGGGTCACAATAGTAGCCAGTAGTACACAGGGTGTCCTAACCCACTGCGGGTAATGGACTGAACATTATGTTTGTCCATACAGCCCACACAAGTCTCAACCAGCTGGACAGGTGTAGACCAACACAGACAAATGGTGTACAATGGCCTCTGAATATGCCCAATGGATGACCCCCCCCACAGACACACACACAGACAGACTACAGCAGGCCAGGCAGTTGGATGTAAGTTGTGAAGGCTAGGACGTCTGAAACTAATATGTTGGTAATTAAAGCTAAGATCTGGAGTACACTGGTATGCCTCTAGCCAGCACATTAGGTAGGTCTACACACTGAAATGGAGTACCTGACATACCAGTACAGTAGTAGAAAAAGTGTACAACTGTCAGTTGTGCCCCATTTCCAATGTACACATGCAACAGTTATGTGCACCCCTCCCCGGTGCTGTGTAGGAATGTGGATACAATTGGATATCCCCCCACGCTGTGCAGAAATGTAGCAACAGTCAGTGCCACATGACCGATGGATACCCTGCAGACACAGCATGCTACCTGTCAGTGTACAATGCAGAGGTCGGCACCACAGTACTGACTACCTGGACATGTAACACATGCAATCCAGTTGACCATACTGGGCATGCTCAAACACATGAAGGTATGACAGTAATGTCAATCGACAACATGCGGAATGGTCATACTGGGCATGCTCACACACATAAACACAAGACAGCCAGGTCTGCAAACACCAGTGGTCTGGACATATCTGCCGGTACATTGCTATACTGTTGGATGACTGTGCTGTATGGTATGTGTGTGTGGTACTGTCTATTTCTGTATATTTGCCATGGTGTATTGGTAATTCACATTAGCTGTGTGAGCAGGGTGTTGCTACCAACACTTGCAAAGGACAGTTCTTTGTTTGCGGCCAGAACAAGGCCATTGGATACAGAGTGAGTAAGGCACATTGCAGCAGTTGGGAGTGGTTGTGCATGAGTTTGTGTGGTGTTAAGCACTGCTGACCTCTGGTTACAGCTTCTTATACTTGTTTAGACTCCACATTTCTTTAACAGTGCAATACTCGCATACTGGTAGCCAAACACGCTTACACCCACTCACTCCCTCACTTGCACATGCACCGACATTGGTGCTTGCATTTGTCACTCACGCTGGGTGAGAGCGATCCCTTGTGATGCCTATTACATTGGACTACATGATTACAGTATTGGGTATGGCTGACCATTAGGCGACGGCATGGAGTTCGACTGTATGGAATCGGTGGCCTATCCAGTGTGTTAATCATATTATATACATGTTCCTCATACAATCTGCTGTCATCTGGCCAATACATGGGAACTTATACTCTGCAATGCGGACAAGTAAATGTGTTTTGGGAACCACATCCATCTGCTGGGTCATGCTACCACATACCTGTTGTAGGTTTTCCACCTTTTAAATTGGCCAAGGTGAGACTTTAGGATTAACACCTGTCCCACTTTGCGTGGGACAGTCCCTCCTTAGGCGTATGTGTCACGCAAAAATAATCTAGACATAGCAAATGTCCAGATTACAGGACAATATTATATTCTACGTTTCTCTAATAGTTGCATGTAACAGTTATTGTATATATGACACTTCTATATGTTATGTGAAGCAGCATAAGCAACTTGACTGCTGCTAGACTAAGCTTTGATTTGTGCTAATACATATAGTTCTGTACTATGCACGGCTGTAGGTATGTTCTGACCTGGTACGTCTGACATTTCTATGGAGCAGGTCCCACTTTGGCCATTTGGAAAGGTGGCAGCCCTATAGGACCTATATGTAGAGATGTCAGATTTGGCAAGGAAACACATACCCACAGCCAGTAGAAAATAGACTACTTCACCGGTTTGCATAAGTAAAGGTTATTCTTGTAGCATTATAGTTGCTAATACTGTTTCCTATAACATCTAGGTGTTTCAGATACAACATAATCATTTTATGCAACCACTACAGACAATATATGGATTATTTGCCTAAAATCACAGGCCATGTGCCATAATAACATTCATTTTGCAGGACACAACTGCCCAGAGGGGAGTGTCCCTCGCAAAGGCGAACAGGTGGTAACCC